>NC_039479.1:2425625-2527482 GCF_003590095.1 Trichoplusia ni
TTTCTGTTAGAAACTTATTTCTTAATAATGTTCATTAAATTAAATCATGAACAATAATTGTTTTTCCAGAATTTCCCAATTAGAACTAAAGCAACAGATAGACTCCTTGAATGAAGAGCTACAGAATGTGCGAGAGGCTCTGAACAACCACCCTGACCTGGACCCCTATGTGAAGAAGCTAATATCTTGTAAACACAAAGTTACTGTTGCTTTGAATGTGTTACAAGCATCACAGGTTTGTTGACACCACTCATTGATGGTAATTTTAGGGCAAAATGCAATTATTACTTAATCAAATTCTATTCTCAAAACAAAAATAAGTTTTTATATATTAAAATAAATATTTCTAATAAAAAGGCTAATATCCCAGTGAGATATCAAAATTTACGTTGATAAATTCAGGTCATCAAGACCATTTTCTTACCTTTGACGAATATTTATGAATACAGATGTTCCAGTTTTAAAATTATTGATCATTATTTCACATTTAAATTCCAGGATAGACTGAATGAAATTAGACGGATGGTGAACAAAGAGAAGAGTGTTAGAACAACTGTTATCACTGAGCCACCTCCAGAGCCTGAGCAGGGCACCAGCGGAGTGGTCTCCGAGAAGGGAAGCATTAACTAGCAACATGGAGACCCCATACCAAAACCATATCAACAAAGCTGACTTTGACCATGTCTACGAACCAGCCGAGGACAGCTTCCTACTCATTGACGCCTTAGAAAAAGATCTAGAATATTTAAAGAAGAAAACCCCACATTTTGTCTAGAGGTCGGCTCTGGTAGTGGTGTCGTCATAACAGCTTTCGGTATGGCATTCCCACAGACATTCTGTATCAGCACTGATGTTAATTTAAAAGCTTGCGTCATGTCAAAGCAAACGGCTGCTTACAATAAAGTTAATTTAGATGCGTGCAATATGGATTTGGCTAGTTCCTTTACCAACAATAAGTTTGATGTGATAATCTTTAATCCGCCGTATGTGGTGACTGACAGTGATGAGTGTGGCGGTACCGATATCACAGCTAGCTGGGCAGGCGGGACCAAGGGCCGCGAGATTACAGACAGACTGCTCAACATGATACCAAAGAAACTAGCTAATGATGGAGTGTTTTACCTCCTGCTTATTGAAGAAAACATTCCTGATGAAGTTGTTCAGATCATGAGCAGTCACGGATACATGTCTGAGACTGTAGTGAAGAGAAAAGTACGTAATGAGCAACAATTAGTTATAAAGTTCTTTATGTGAAAGTTATATATGTGGCATGCAATAAATATCCTATAAACAGTTATGATCACAGACTAGTTTAACCTTACTCTGACTGGCCACAAAAGTAAGACAACCTACAGTTTATTAGTTTCTAGCATAATAAACCTACAGTTAAGTTGCTACTGCATTCAGTTTGTTATGTATTTTATAAGTTTAACAATATATTGTATATTTTGTAAGGAAAAAAAGACACTTTTATTTATGTCTTTCCCGATTTTAGGCCGCGTTTCAACCAGAGATGTGCGAGAAGCGAAGCGAGGGATGCTTGTAAAGAACCAATAAAATCGCTTCATTTACCTCGCCTCGGTCAGCACGGCTCTGGTGGAATCGCAGCCCTAGGTTCTTGCCATAACGGTGATGCATGAAATTAAAAACTTTGCTACATGTAAAAATGCATAGCAAAATATATTTTGATACAAATAAACAACAATTGCATAATCTTATTTATCTAAGGTTCTTTTTGACAGCTTCCCCGTATTCTTTTGCGCCTGCGTCGTTTTCCTCAGCGCCTGGCAATGACCCGCATTGTTTCACCCACCTCTGAATGTTTGGGAAACTTGAAATGTCCCATCCTACTGCCTAGAATGAAAAAAGGGTAATAATAGTTTAGTAAAAGGGTATTTTATTGAAGCGTATCATAAGTTTATTTAGACCGTCATCGTCTGACAGATTTTCAAGAAATATTAAATACGATTTTTAAATTCTATCACATTAAAAAGGTAGGGACAATCAAAAGCACTTGAGATGATGAAATGCACTGTAGGGGGGACTAGTAATAAAAAGCCTACTGGTAAGTGACGTCAAAGGAGATTTTAAAATTACTATAACCCCTTCATTTGTTGTTTACGAAATAGAATAAAAAAAGTTTCCAATCCCTTTGGATTTTTTAGACGGACTAAACATACCTATCTATGATACCTGTTTTTGTCAAATTGGTACTCAATTGATACCAACTATATACTATATACTTCTCTTTTAAAGTTAGTCATATAGATATCTTACCAAAATGCTTGACAGTGTGGCATAACTTGCTGTGTCAGCTACAGTAGGGTTGTCTCCAGCCAACCATTTTGTGGAACTTAGAAATATGTCAAGGAATCCGAGCGTTGTGTTGAAATCATCTTTTAATGGCTTTTGGATTTCCGTAGCTCCTGAAAATAATATTGGAGCCTGGAAATGTAATTACTTAATTAGTAGTAATTGCTTAACTTAATGCTAAACATGTATTAATTAACAACCGTCTCAGCCAATCAGACCCAAAAGCGTCTTTGCGACAAATGACCTTGTAAGACTCAAACACTTGTTGGAATACGACTGTCCAATTTCCAAACGATTTATGACTAAAATAAAAAAAACCTATTAAAGGAAAAAAGTTACAAATGTACTCACACAAATAGCTCTCATCTTCACATTTAGAAAGGTTGCGTCGAAATACAGTCTCTGGTTGACGAACGCTCGCTTCTGTAAATCTTTTGGATAAAACTGTTCGTCTTTCCCATACTTATCAGCCAAGTAACATGCGATGGCACGACTTTCCCATAATATAAAACCATTGTCCTCTAATGTAGGTACACAATGCTGAGGATTTATTTTCAAGAAACTCTCCTTCAAGTTATCTTTCTTAAAAGTGTTTACTGGTTGTATTTCTATAGGTAACTGAAGGTACCTTGCTGCAAGCAAAGCTCCACGGGAAGGCCCGCTGACCGTAAAGTGATACAGTTTAAGCGACATTATTAAAAAATATGAACGAACTAACTGCTAACCTAACTTATTCAAACTGATTACCTATATAGAAATAAACTGGTTTATGCTTATCACTTTATTTGACCATTATAACGTATCTCCATTTATAATCAGAATGACTTGGGTATTTTATGGCAAGAACACAGTGTTTTTAGTTTGTACTGTCATCGGCTTTGCTGATACACAGTACGATAATTTATTACGGAATCTACAGTAAACAGCTGTAGACGGGCACAGCTGGGGGAAGGCTAATGACGTGATAAAAAAATGTTATCAGTTATTTAAATTATGCGTTTTTATTAAGTCATCCCATTTAATAAAACAAAATTTTCACCAATAATGCCACTATATGTGTTTATTTTAGATAATAAAATTTATCAACCATACCAAATAATTATAAAAATGTAAGCACCTCAAATATGATAGCACATAATAAATTTAACAGTAAAAAAATAGTTTAAATCATTTATACATGGCATAGGTACATATAGCATTTCTTTTTTATTTAACATTTTATTTCAGATTCTTTTTCACAGCTTCACCAAAAGCTTTAGCACCTTCGTCGTTTTCGGCTGCTCCTGGCAATTGGGAACATTCTTTCAGCCATCTCTCAATGTTTGGAAAACTTGAAATATCCCAGCCAACAGCCTGCAATACAAGAGAGTATATTGCTCAAAATATATTATTTTTAAACCTTTGTCGCGATTTTTCACTGTGCTCATCAGGGTCCATAAACATTTGATTCTTGCCTGTTTTTTTCTTTTTTAGGTTTATCATAAAACAATAAATAATTAAACATAAAATACTTTGAAAATCATTGCATCAGTTGCAGGTATGTGAGTATGTATAAAAATGACTGAACTATTCTTCTGGTACACACTATTGGATGATTATGATATCAGCATTATTTAAGAGATTCAAGACAGTCTGCACAGACTGCTAAGCAGTTGTAGATAGTTTTCTTGTTCAACTGCAGGGTAAATGCCACCTATTTATTTGCACCCACTTTGATATTATAGGAAAGCATGTATTATTTTAAGTAATAATAAACACATTACCAAAATGCTGGTGACCGATGCATATATAGATGTATCAGCAATTGTCGGATGGTTTCCAGCTACCCACTTTGTGTCATTCAGGAACATATCCAGGAACCCTAGAGTTGTGTTCAGGTCATCTTTCAATGGTTTCTTTATTTCGGTCTCTCCAAGAAATATAATTGGGAACTGGGAAAAGAATATTTTAATTATCACTCATTAACTTAGTAGAGCTCCACTCCCAAGTACTTACGGTCATAAAAACAAAAAATCATGTATTTAGCAGTACACTTACACAGATAGCTCTTATTTTTACAAAAAGCGTACATCCGTCGAATTGCAGCCTCGAGTTAACGAGCGCCCGCTTTTTCAAATCCTTGGGATAAAACTGATCGTCTTTCCCATACTTGTCGGCCAAGTAACAAGCGATAGCACGACTTTCCCATAGTATAAAACCATTGTCGTCTAATGTAGGGATGACATGTTGAGGATTTATTTTTAAGAAACTCTCCTTCATTTGTTCTTTTTGAAACAAATTAACTATTTCAACATCGATCGGCACTTCAACAAGCCTAGCAGCTAGCAGAGCCCCACGCGAAGGACCGCTGATAGGAAAATGGTACAGTTTTACAGACATTTTAGTAAATAAATAAAAGTTTAATTTTAACCGAAGTTGTGACAAGGGAAGTTTTTCAAACTTTCTAATAAGTGAAAGTTGTCAGCCAACTCAGATCCAACTGTTAGCTCCTCCGTAGATTAAACAATAATACATCATTTGAGACATTTCGTTTACGTGACCTCATTTACTCTTAAATGAAATGTTCATCCTAATCTTCCATCAACTCTTGCTCCTTTTTTTATTGCAAAAACTCAAGTCCAATGTTATTTCTTTTGAATATGACACGATTAAACTCTGCGTGAGTCGGAGTGTTTGCCTTTGTTTATTTTGTCGTTAGTGTCAAAATTGTCAACAACACGACAAGCAAGTGTTGTTTGTTTATTTTTACAAGTTTTGAGTTTTACCCAATTACGGGTGGATGTTCTCGCAGCTTTAATTTTATTTATGTACCTCAAACATGAATAGAAACATCTGTAGAGTGTGTCTAAATGAGGATCTGTTAATAGATATATTTAAGAAGTCGGGAATTCTTATGATATCTTCGAAAATAATGTCTCTAGCCAAGATAAATGTGAGTTATTTTAGACATTCATTTAGATTATGATAATATTAATTGTTATACATTAAGTATGGGCATTTATAATGTTCTTTTTGTTGAATTTTTTAGCGCGAGAACTTAAAAAAATATGAAAGTTATTAATTTCAAGTTTGTTTCAACTTATTTTCAGATATCACCGGATGACGAATTACCAAACATGATATGTTTGAAATGTGTTCAAAAACTAGATGAATGTATAGAATTTATTGATCTTTGTAAATCATCTGATATTAAATTAAGAACCCTATTCCTTGGTAAAGAATCAAAATTACTTTTTGATAACGTATTGAATGATGACGAACCGTCATCACCAAAAAGTGAAGCAGACAAGTAGGGTTGCCAACTATACTGTTTTAAACAGTATTATACTGTTTTTCACTAAATTATACTTTTTACTGTTTTACAAAAAAAAAGTATACAAAAATACTGTTTTCAGCATCGAAGCAGACGCTCAAAAATTTTTTTTGTCAGACAGAGGGCGCTCACTGCGCGCTCACTGCTGCAGCTAAAAACAAATCAAATCACACTAAGTTTCTGAACGAATCTGTCACTGTCAGTGTGCCTACTGTCACTGTCAGTGACAAATATTCAAGACTGTCAGTGTCATGTCATTCGTGTATGTTACAATTACTACTACGTTAAGTTCGTTATCAATATTTAACCGTTTTTTTGTGTGGAGTGAACCCTGTAGTGATAAGCTTAGTGTACAAAAGATGGAAAGTGATAGTGACACTACTCCTACAACGCCAAGAAAGAAAGCCAAACTATCGAAGGTAAAGCAAAAATATAAGCACGAATGGGAATGCCAATATGACTGGTTAACGAGTGATCCACTGTGCGAATATAATGCTAAATGCAAAATGTGTGCTTTAACATTTACAATTTCTCACGCAGGTGTTGGGCAGGTTCGGAACTTTCGTTTGCATCTTGCTTGATTTCCACTTATCAATTTTTGCTTAAATAATAAGATATTTTAGGTAACTATTTTACTATATTTCGTTTCCGTTTTTTTAGGTTAAACAACACTTGACCAGCAAAAAACACCAAGCAAAAATGGAAATGAGAAAATCTAGTGGATTGTTACAAAAGTTTTTTCCTAAAACTTCTGCTTCTACATCAGGCTTGTCTTCTAATGAAGATACCAAGTTAGCAGCGGCTGAGTTAGCGATGACATACCATACTGTCAAGCATAATTTATCATACAATAGCCAGGACTGTAGTATCAAATTAAATAAGATTATCTATGTTGATTCCAAAACAGCCACTAACTTACGATTGGCTAGGACAAAAATGGAGGCATTAGTGACCGAAGTTCTTGGCCCACATTCCTTGCAGTCTGTTATTGATCAGTTAAATAAAGACAATGTATTTTACTGTCTGCAAACTGATGCCTCCAATAAAAAAATATTAAATTGTTTCCTCTGGTAGTTCAATATTTTACCCCTAAAAGTGGAATACAACAAAAATTAATTGATTTTTATGAAAATCCAGATGAATCTGCCAATGGTATGTTTTCAGCAATTAAAAACTCCTTAGAGTCTTTGGAACTTCCTTTCAGTCAAATATCTGGTTTTAGCGCTGACAATACTAATGCAAATTTTGGACATAATCATTCATTATATACAAACATTTTAGAGGTTATTCCAGATTTAATAAAAGGAAATTGTCATGCCCATATTGTACACAATTCAGTGAAACATGCTATGAATTGTTTAAATTATGACATTGAGAACATTATATTAAAAATCTATAGCCATTTTTCTGTGTCAGCATGCAGAAGAGAAGAATTAAAAAGATTTGTAGCACTTGCTGAAGGAGAGTTTCATGAAATAAAACGACACATAGGAACTCGTTGGCTGTCACTTTTACCAGCGATTGATACAATTTTGCTTAATTGGATACCAATTTGTAATTACTTTGTTGATTTGGATGTTGACTGTCCAATGGTTATTCAAAATTTATTAATGTTAGATGATAATGTTAAAATAAAGTTATTTATAGTTACCTTCTGTATGCTAGTCATATATTAAATGTTTTCAATAAAACAATTAAGAAATTAGAAGGAAATGATGTAACAATTTTAGATGTTTATAACACTATGACTGGTTTAAAGACTGAGCTAATTCAAAGAAAAAATGATAATTATTTTGGCCATGAAACAAAAAAGTTTTAAATACCATTAGAGAGTCTTCCCAAGAAGTTTTTAATAGAACTATTAATAACTTTATACTTTTTATTGAAAAGGCTAATTTGTATTTAGAGAAATGGTTCGATTTCAGTCAGACTAATTGGCTTTCTTTAATTAGCTGTTTGTCATTGAAGTCTGCAGTGACATTTGATCATTTTGAGAAAATTATAGATAATCTAAATTTATATAGACTCAATATTGGTATGGATGATTTATATTCAGAATTAACAAATTTTAAAGTAATTTATGAGAAAATATCAGAAGACAAAATTTTACTGAAATGAGTACTGGCCAAAAATGGAGCCATTTATTAGTTAACACTGCAGAAGAATTTAAAAACATTACAAAAATAGTCTCATATCTACTTTCTGTTCCCGCCACCTCAGCATTTACTGAAAGAGTTTTTTCAGTAATGAATGCTAAGTGGCGGGATGATAGAAACAGAGCATCCATCAAATTAATAAAAAACGAGCTCCTCATTTATTTTAACTTTGATATAAATTGTGATGAGGCATATGAAATTTTTAAAAAAGATTGTGAATTAATACGTTGTGCGAGAAGCTCAAAAAAATATGTATTTAAAGCAATAAATAAATAAAATACTGTTCGTTTTTCTAAAATACTGTTTGATAATCTTCATAGACCTGAATATACTTTTTTTCTTGTAAAAAAAGTTGGCAACCCTACAGACAAGATGTTATTCATTGATGAGAGTGTAGATCACAGTACTATAGAGCAAACAAACTTATTAGAAGACCTGAAGGAAAAAGAAAAATGGGGGGAAGATGTTAAGAATAATATAAAGATAAATGGCAAAAAGACAAGAAAGCAACAATGCTTCACTTGTGGAAAAGTTATGTCCTCAAGGCAAGTTGTATTAATTTACAATCAAAAGTGAATAAAAATCTAGGTTAGTGAATCTATATAATAATAAAAGAGGGGCTTTTTTCATGCATTTTGCAGCACCACTCTTAGGATAGGTGCAGCTGTAGAATAATAATTATTTATTTTCGAATTATTTAATTGTTTCTTTGTCATTCCAGATTTCGTCTAAAGACTCACATGAGAACTCACACTGGAGAACGACCATTTTCCTGTCCACATTGTAACAAAAACTTTTCACTGGCCCAGAATTTAAAAGTTCACTTAAGAACACACACTGTAAGTTCATATTATTGTAAAAAAGTTAGGATTGTTTGTGATATAATAACTTTTTTTTTCTTTGTCTTTCTTGACTTTACAAATTCGGATTTTAAAATGTTATAAAATAAATGGCATAAGTATGTAATATTCTGGTTCCCAGGGAGAGAAGCCACTGCAGTGTTCAGTGTGTGGCGAATCGTTCGCGCAGTCGGCGGGACTAGCGGCCCACCGGCGAAAGCACACGGGACAGATGCCGTACCACTGTGTGCTGTGTCCTCGCTCATTCCGAACTGTGGGCCATTTGCAATACCATACTAGGTAATTTTTATCACCTGATCTTATGTAGGGCAATTTTGAAATGATAACTTCTTTTTGGAGGGTAAACCGCTTCGTAACGTAACCGGATATGGCGAGGCGCACACTGCGCGATCAGGAACATTCCTCCTCGCCAATAGTTAAAGTTATATTTTTTACTTAGTGCGACTCTTGTTCAAAGCTAGATACCTGGATCACGAAAAATAATGAAGATAAATACAACTTAGATTCAGTATTACATCAAAATTTATTAGCATTTAAATAAAACCGAGTGGTTGAGGTCGCCACGCCAAACCCACTGTGCGCGACGTGTCGCGGGTTTGATCCTCGCGTAGGTCAAGAATTTGTGTGATCCACGAAAGCTTGTCCTGAGTCTGGGTGTCTTTGTGCATGTGACTTGAATGTTAGTAAAACCCTCCGCGAGACAAGGATTAAGTTCCTTAATGCGGGAGTCGATTTAAAAAAAGGTTTTTTTTTTCAGACGACACACAGGCGAAAAGAATTTCGAATGCGACACTTGTGGCCGTGCTTTTATAACTCGTAGCGATTTGAAGCAGCACTTGTTGACGCACACTGGGGCCAGGCCGCATGTCTGCTGTGTCTGTGGTCTGCGACTAACCCGTGCGTCGCACCTGAAGCGACACATGCTCCTCACACACAACGGAAAAGATTACTCTTGTGATCACTGCCCTTCAAAATTCACAAGAAAGTCAGATCTCGCTAGACATGTGAAAACACATGACAAAAAAGAATCTATTTCAAATGTTAATGAGGATACGCAGTAAATGTACTTATGTCGTGGGATAAGATTGTATTTTAATAATTATAATTATTCTAGACAAATTCAATATTTTGTATGTCTTTATATTGATTGATGTTCTGTGATAATGTGTATAGCATTAATAAATATTTTAATAACTTGGTTGTGTATAATTTAATATTAATTATGAAGTTTTTGTGTAATCTTATTATCTTTCCAGTTTAGATGTAAAAGGTCTAACATCGGATTTTATTAGGCAACTGAGGCAATGCCTATTACTGTGGTATTATTTTTCGCAATATCTGTCTTTACTTTTACCAATTAATTTCGACTGATTTTAAAACCCAGTTTGTATATCGATAACAACAAAAGGGATTTTTACCGAAATCGGTCGGTAACACTATTGAGAATGTCATTGAAATCTGTCCACGCATACTGTCAACATAAATATTTTAATGGCAACTCGTTCATATTCAAAATTTGAATGAAATCGTTAACGCTTCATTGTCGTGTTTGTTACGAGAGCTGCTTTTCTTTGTGATATTCTAGAAAACTCACAAAAGTGCGCATTTATTTATAAACGCATTGAAATAAGCATCGTCCGAGGTTTGTTTAGACGTATCGGGTTTGGACTAAAAAGGTGAATTGCGTCTGAATCGGCAGTTTAAAATTGTGCCAGCTGTCATCACCATGGCGAGAGAAATATACTATTCGGAGAAATATTTTGATGAGGAACACGAATACAGGTAATTGTTACTTAAAACCATAGGATTTGTAGTTATACACTCAATGTTTGTATTATAACCTATATTATAGTTATAAGTATTGAAAGGTTATAGGGTTAATTCTTGTTCCCACGGTGTTCTAGAAACGCCGGTGTTGATCGGTTAGTGCGCATACGTTGGTATCATGGGTTCTATATGATCGTTTCTCATTAATAATATCTTTGCTTGCTTGGTCTCTTGGGGTTGTTTTTGGTTTTTGTTGTTTAAAAGTTTTTTATTATGTTATGTCCTTGTTACAAATTAAACTTAGAATAGTATTCCTAATGGAAACTGTATTTTATTCTGCTTGTCACAATATTATAGTATTTGATGAATTCTACATTCACAACCATTCTTAAAAAACAAACAAACATAAATAATAATAGCATCATTCAGTTATTTCATGCCTTTTTGTCAATTCTAGGCATGTGGTTCTGCCCAAGGAGATGGTGAAGCTTGTTCCAAAGAACCACCTGATGTCAGAGCAGGAGTGGCGCAGTATTGGTGTGCAGCAGAGCCAAGGATGGGTGCATTACATGACGCATCAACCTGGTAAGCTAGAAGACTGTTTGTTGTATCACAATATGATTGAACAGAAATCTCTGTTATGTTTAACAGTCAATTAATGTATGCATGTTCCTTTTCCAAATATACTTTTTAATTTTAGTTAGTTGTTTTTATTTGACAGGCACATTTTGAATAATGTTTAAGTTTATGTCGACCAGATAATGCCAATCAGGATTTGGCGTTCTATTTAACATCTTGTATTTAAGTCTGCAACCCTGATTATTATTGCCTTACCTCTTGAACCTTACTGCTCTATGAAGTATCTATAAACTTTTTATGACTGTTTCCAGAGCCTCATATCCTGCTATTCCGACGAAAGAAGGAGAAGAAGTGAATAAAAGGAGTTGCGGTTTATTGTATAGTTCTTAATTGATATTAGGTTGTAATCTAGATGTTATAAATGTTGCCCATGATCAATGATGAATCTCTTGCTCTTATGGCTTACTTACTGATGCTCAAATATAATATTACATGTTAAAAGAATTCAAAATAACTTAGTCAGTATCTTAACAGTAGCCACAATTTACAAAAGCAATGTTCATATATTATTGTGAAGTCTTTCAAAATGGTAGATTTTATCTCTCTGATTTATGGTTAGTATTATCATATTTTTATAATTTGCTGAATAATAATTGCGATTACCTGAAATTCCAATAAAAGTAGAAATGAAAGTTTTATATTTTCTGCAAATACATGCAGCATTATAATGATGCAGTGAATTACAGTTTGAATTAAGCTTTTGTATGTATCAAGACAATTTTAATAAGGAAATATCTGTAACAGGCCTAACTAATGCCTATTAATTGATTCACAAACATTTTAATGATACATTTTATAAATATTTCATGTAATTGTCAATATCAATCAATCAACAGTTACTTTTAGAGAATTTTAACATTTCATATTGTATTTGTTTTGTCATCACATTATTGTAGGGTTGTTTTTAATAATAAAATGTTATTTGTTGTCTGGAACTAGCATATAACACTGTATCATAGTATACCGTCATTTTTTTAAGGGCTTTACTGATCTTCATTCCATATTAATAAGTTTTTAAGAAGCATGGATTTAGAACTGTATTCTCTTGTATAAATTATATAATTAATAGGCAAACTTAAAAAAAAAGATGTTTAAATTGTCACTATGTATTGTTCTAGATCAATGCTTCTTTGTCTTTAATTAGTCATTAAATGTTAAGAAAATCGTAACTGTTTTAGTGTCATTTAGGATCTCTGTACATGACACAATGTAAATTTCCAAATAGCAATTCCAATACTGCCATACTCTAAAATCATAGAGGCTTATGAACTGGTGTGCCTTTGAATATAACTTGTTGGGCATTGGAAACTTGCATTGCCTGGTGTACAAGTGCCTAATTAACAGTTAATAAGCACCAACAACCTGCATAGGTACACAGCCATACTTAGTTACAAAACAGCAACATTAACATTTTACAATGTAAATAAAGGTTTGTGTCCTAGCAATAACAATTTCTCTATAGTTTTATTATTGGACCATTGAATTCATAGATTTATATTAGCGATTTTCACATAGTGCCTTTGTAATTAGAATTTATGGAGATTGTGATAAAACTGACATAATGTAAAATATAACAATGAAATCTGGTGTATATTAATTTTGACCTTTTTACCCTACTGTCTTAATCTGAGACGCGCATGTTGTATATAAGTAGTTATCGGGATATTGGCAGCACTTTTGTTATTAACACAATAATTGGAATAAATTATTTGGTGCTATGTTATATGGGTGTTTTATTTATAATAGTTATTGTAACTTTAGATTATAGTAGTTTTTTTTTTAACATGGAGAGGTCTAGTTGTAGATTTTGGAATAGATACAACAGATATAGAAACGAGGATAATTGCAAAGCAATAATGCCTACTCTTTTTTTTCATGGGATTAGACCTGTCACCTGGTCATTTGGTATAGGTACAGCATACAGAGACCTTGTTGAAATCTTGAAAATGAGATTGGGCATCTACCAGGTTTTGGGCAGTCTAAAACTTTTCAAAATTATCTTTAAGGAAAAAAAATATTAAAAATCAATATTAACAGGTGGACAAATTTTATTTCCTTTTTTTCTTAGCACTAGGGGACAATGAGGGTAATTTAGCAGTAGTTTCAGGTTGTGAGAACTCCATAGGTTCTATTTTTATGTCATCTGTGGACACTGCATCAAGTAGCTCCAATCCTTGTAGCTGTTCTTGTTCTAAACTGTGTAGCATTTGGAAACCGGGCTCCAATGATGGTGTGAATGCCCCATCCAGTGCAGCCGGGAAGTGTAACTCTGGGACCTCTTCCAATTTCAACTGTGGAGTCATGTCCCTCATAGCCAAAGCCTGACACTGGTATTTCAACTCCTCACATTTATTTTTGATCATAGCATGGTATTTTACAATTCTGGTTTCATGAAACTCATGTAGGTTTCCCACATTAAGATCTGCAAATACTTTAGAAATGGCATCTGGGAATCCTGATTTCAGGCCACTAGCCTCTTTATCAACCACTGTCCTAATTAACTTGCACATGTTAGTCAAATGTATGTCGAGTGCATCAGCTACAGCTGTCAGAGCTGTGTTTGTTGTTGTTGCAATGCCAATGTGGCCCAGAGCTATGGCTGCACACTGGCGTAATGCTCTTTTGTGGCTTTCTGGTGTAAACGGGAGGATTACAGGTCCTTTACCAAGAGAAAAGTCACAATATTTCTTTTCGAGGAAGTTAATAGGTGGCTCTGCCTCATGTTCTAGTTTTATTTCTGGTTGTGGAGGTTCTGGAGGTAAGTTCAAGGGGGCCAACCTTCCGCCTTCATATATTGCTGCCTCGGCTTGTTCATATATACTTGACAGCTGTCTGGCATAGTTGTGAAGCTGTATCGTGTGAGTGATTAAGTTTGGTTTTGGAAGCTCGATGGGCGATGATTTCACAGTGATAGAGATTTCAGGAATGTTTTGCATACCTAATTCTATGATGGGATTGAAGTTCACATTCTGTAGTACTGTTTCGTCTATTCTATCATCTATTTCACCCCAAAGTTTCTTCGTATTCGTACTCATCTTGGTTGATTATAGTTTGAAGACGTTGCTGCTTCATAAACTATGTGACACTAATTCTCCTACGTGGATATTATATTCACTCTTTATACTGTTGTTCTAAATCTTAAATAACTGACCTAGCATTAATTTCGTTATAAAGTAAAGTAAAAGCTCGCATAGTATTTGTGTTTGTGACTGAACTGAGTAATATTTATGTATTAATGTCATTTGAATATGACAGTTGGAAAAAAACACGTGACAAGGTTTTAAATAAAGGTCTTTTAATATTGCGATAATTTGTTTTATGGTACAAAAATGTGCTTAATAGGAATTAGAATGGATACGGTTTAATAGACAATTAAAAATTCAAGCAATTATGTTCAAAAGCAAGAATTGGTGCGTTTACGTTTGCCTCACTTCAAGACGGTGGGCAAGCTCCTTTTTTTCATTCACTGCTCATCCACGGCTCAAGTTTGGTTCATTGTGCCTCAGGCTGTATTACAGTATGCATTATATTTCTCTTTTTGGCGCGTATGTGAGCACAGTGTTTGAATAGATTCATGGTAGAAAGAGTGAGTTGTATGAATGAAATAAATATTATTTTATAAAGTATATACTTGCTGACCTAGCAAACGATGTTTTGCCAAACAAATTAATTCTAGGGAATGAAAAAAATGCAGCTTTGAAAAAAAAGATGCAGTGCGATTCTCAGACCTACCTAATATGCACATAAAAATTTAATGAGAAAAGGTCGAGCCGAGTTGGAGGAGTTCCTTTACTTTCACCGTGACACGAGAGTGTTATCCATTAGACTGGACATCACGCAGTCTAGTTAGCCAACGCTTTTTGGCCAGGTCTGTGCTATGCTTATGAAGTAAATCATTTTTCTTTTTTATTGCGTAATGGAACAGTACCCCTACTATGTCCTGTTTCTCATTCTGTTCATATTATACCTAATTCTAGAGTAAAAGTCTAAAACCAGCCGTAGTCCTCTAACGTGGCTTAACATACCTTAGAAAAAAAAATCTGTATTATAGATTTCTACATACCTACGACACTACGGAGTCCAACGGTCATTCTACTAGGCTATCACGGCACCGTGACGAACTGACGACTTTCTTTTGATAATGATTGATGTCGGTTAAAGGAGTCTGATAAAAGTAGCCTATGGGATAATCCAAGGTTTCAGCAACCTCTATACCAATCCCATGAAGAGGTAATAAACGTACACACACTTACACACACAAAAACATTCATATACTTTCTGATCTATAATATTTGTGTGATTGCCTACAAAGAAGAATATTATAACCCTATTCTCTTCGTTCCCAATAAACATTAACTATTGACAAAATTAACGACTGCCTAAATTTCAGTTTTTCAGGAAACGAGCGAATAGTTTTGCAAATTAGATCCGACATTGTATATAATTAAAATAAGTCGGATGTACTAATTAGCGCGGTGAAGGTCGTAATGATAGATGTTAATTATTTTTAATGAAGTAGCGACACTATTGGATAGCGCCATGGATGTGGAGCAGGGCTGTTATGTAATTCATGGATCATTGTGTCATTCATGGCTGTATTCTAGATTTAAAAATTTCTAAAAATTGTCTTTTTTTATTATTTCGGGTATGCCGTAGGGCTTTTATTTCTGTCAGATTATGCAAATGAAAAGTGATGTGACCCTTTGATTATCTTTTTTTAGTTTTTTTTTAATAATTTACTACTTTATAATGTATACTAATTTGAGATGTGTCATGACGTCATGAATTTGCACAAAAAGCATTAACGTTAGATATGGACATGGTTATGTTAGACTATAATTACTCTTTCGCAAATTATAATATAATCAAATCAATACAAAAGGCCACTTAGTTACAAATAACAAGTATAAAGAAAATGTGCAAATTATACGTAAGTATAAGTTAGGCAAATCTATTTTTATCTTGCAAAAAATCTTAAAAAAACATTTATCCATAACAGATCTCATTAATTAAAATAAAAACCTTCAATAAAACTGTAAAGTTAAAAATAAAATTGAACACTGACCTTTACCAGAAATCCTAAAATAAACTTGCATTAAGTTCAAACGAATGAACACGATGCAATTTGGTTCACGTAATTAGAAATTATCGGAGATTTAACGTAGCATATTCGTAGCATCCGCTACGACGCACAAACCTTATTTTACGTCACCGAGTAATCGTAGCTGATTGTCGTAGGCGAGCTTTAACATTTTGCTACGCATATTTACATAATAATCTGCTTTTGCAGCCCACCTTTGAAGACATTTTCAATGTGTTTTATTATTTTAGCTGAAATGATAATTAAAGAAAATACACTATATTGGTAAATAAAAATTAATCGTTTGTACGTGTAAAATTAATTTTAATTTTCAGAAAAAGAATTATTTCGAGTGGAGCTACAACCTAAAATCATTGTTTTTCGTACCAAATATTCTAAACTGAAATCGACAAGAGAGCCGCAGTGAGGTAGCGTGTGGTGATCAATACTCAAGTCTTCCCTAGATGACATCCCAAAATAAACTAAAATCCTAGAACTTAAATGGAACTGGACTGGATATATAAAGATCTGGTAAAAAATAAGGGGGGGGGGGTAAACAATTATTTTATTCAAATAAAATATCAAAAAAATATAAGAAGATATAAATGCTTGGACAGTAGCGTCTATTGTCATAGCGAGCATTATTATATCCGCGCATGTTTCAAGATTCTGATTGAAAGAGCCAATCATGTTTTCCTATTAGAATCGAGATAATATGAGGAAAAGCAGTCACGCTTGTGATAGGAATGATGACGTTTTTTTTTTTCAGTGTCCTTATTATACTTCAATACATAATAATGGATCCATATTTTTCTTTTGTGCCGCAAACATAAATTGACCAAATTACAGTAAATGGAACTTACGCCTGATGTTAGGATCTCTCAAATTTTAGAGCAGTTTACCTAAGGACTTATTATATAAGGACTAAATTGTTTTTTTCCCACGTTTTAATACAGTTAATTCCTCGTTTTTTTGCCGTTCCGGTTGGATTTCTACAACACAATTTTGAGGCCCTTCCCGATCAGCTAGCAGGTTGAAATTTTCAGGGTAGCTTCAAACCTGATGACAATGCAATTTACAGCTATAAAAAGGGCTGGACTGATTTTGCTTGACATTTAAAATTGACATTTAAAAACGTGGGTTTTTAGTTTTTTTTTAATCTAATAATTTACTTTTTATTCCCAGTCATACTCATTAGGTCCTGATTTGTGTCTAGTATTGAACAACGTATATAATGTTTTGGTTCAATACTAAAGTTTCAGTTTAGGATGTAACTAAAAAAGGACTGATGATCAATTTCATCACAAGATAAAATATTTGCGTGAAAAACGACCAAGTCAACATCTCTATTGTTTGTTTCATAATATGTTTTCGCCATAGTTACGGTTATTTAATTACATAAAAAAATATATAAAAAAATTGATCAATGTGTTCTTAATTTGGGTATCGATTTTTCAGATAATGTTTCTTCAGCTCTACATAGTCAAATCTGTAAAAACAACAAAAAATACATATGTAAACAAAAATATAACATTCAATCATAGCAGTACACGTCTTGCGCCGGCCGCAGGGCAAGCGCGACTGCCTGATAGGGCGGCTTTCATTCAGCACATGGAAGTACAGATCAATCGTCACTTCCCCCTCTCCTATCCCTGGACCAGAGGATATCCATTATCCAGACTGTGTGGTGTGCCAGTGAGGTCCCGACTGCCGGCCGCGACGCACGTGCCGTCGACACACCGACCGCCCGAACACGGACAGTGATGCGGTGTATAATTAAAACCGACCAGTGATTTGTGATATATTCAGCTGTTTGTATTGTGTACGGTGAGTTTTTTTTGTTATTTTATATGTATATATAAAATTAAAAATCGAATCTTCGTGTATTTTGGATATTGTCAATATTGCGAACATCAATTGTATCGACGTTTATAGTTGTTTTTTTTTAATTTATTGATTATTTTATTGTTAATCATTACAACGAGACCCTAGACAACGTATTTTCAAATCGTATTTTGACTACTTGTTGATTTGCCAAACATTTAACTCTCTAATATACTAAAAGTCATCAACAGATAGGAACTATGATGAAAGGTCATGGTAAAGGTACTAATACTACTGGGTCAATATTTATAAAAATATGGCATAGAGTACTATCAAAATGTCCTTCCAATCAGTCCGCGTCAATAGCGCGGGAAAAATGACGTTTCTTAAGATCGTCCTTTGTTACTCACATCATAATACTTTCATAGCACAAAGATATGCTTCAATATCATTCGTTCCGTGTAAAATCAATGCGTTGATAAACATTATTATATTGCTACGCTCCGTTAAATAAATTATTGTTTACAATATGTTCTTTTTACGAAAACAGTCTAGTTACAAGTGAAAAAACTGATAAACAGAGGCTTTCCAAAGACAAACTGATATAATTGATTAGCAGTATTTGTTATCTATACTTCTATACTAATATATAAAGCTGAAGAGTTTGTTTGTTTGAACGCGCTAATCTCAGGAAATACTGGTTCAAATTGAAAAATTCTTTTTGTGTTCAATAGATCATTAATCGAGGAAAGTTTTAAGCTATAAACCATCACGCTGCGATTAATACGAGCGAAGATACAATGGAAAAATGTGGAAAAAAAACTGGGTAGATCTAAATCATAACTTATATCTTCTAACCACGCGGACGAAGTCGCGGGCAACAGCTAGTAATATATGTCAGGCATAAAAATAATCTATCTGTGTTCCGATAGCTGTATTTACTTTTTGTTGAAATTATACGTAAAAGAGGATTATGTATTCTATTCTATGAGTTAATATTAAGTTCAACTAGCCGAGCTCCGCAGTTTTCCCTGAAAATTCAATACTAACCAATATTTCGTGAGTTTATCGCGCTCTTTAAAACTCCTTTTCTTTATAACTTCTTATGGTCTAAGTACATTATTATTTCTCTAAATGCTACCATATCATCCTTTTTTAACGGAATACTTGGTATTTAAAAAACTAGCTTATGTTAAAATAAAGAACGAGTAAAGTTCTTCTGCTTTTCTAACAATCATACAGTATTTACATAGTATAACCAGATATATTATGTGTTATATTTTTTTGATATTCCCGTTGATGCCCTTGACTGTATAGATTTTCCCTGTATCCTACATATTTTATGTCTGTTTATTTGCATATATTCTTATATTGATTTAGTTTTGCTTCCGAGCCTATGTTTTTAACTACAATCAGACATAGTGAAGTCCTTATGCGCCCCTTTCTATTCAGCTACGAATGCCATGATACTATGTTCCCATCCTTACTCGATTCAATTGAATACCATAACATTATTTGACTTAAAAATATGATAAATAATTGTATCTAGACATCAATATGATTATTCTTCTCATAAATCCATTTATTTATTTATTTATAATGACCCGCGTTCGTAGCTAACGTTTCCCACTTTTATCATTTGGTTTAGATTCCCGAAATGAAATAAAATCATTTGTTCATCCTTTTTTGAGCATTCTGGAGTTGACATTTCCTTTCTGACTACGTTGAGAAGAAAAAAAATGTTGAAGCAATTTCAGGGTCCTCTGTCTTACTCAGAGGTAGTTGCCCCGATTCCATAATCCTAATCTTCACCACATATTCGATACATACCTCACCAGACAACCGACACAAAAAGATTCCCGCATGAATTTCGCACTCAACATCGGATTTGACCACTTCAGCGCCTAATACTCGTATCAATAAAACAAGTGGTTTCGTTACCGGATACGTGCCATACTCGATCCCCCCCGGTCTATTTTCAATCGTTAGACTCCGAGGGACCCTATGTATCGTAATGTGATGTCGGCACACTCTGTGCAGAGTTTTCACAAAGGATAAAACACTAATGATGCAAGCTTTGATGTCCCTTTGTGAGATTAAACAGGACCGTAAAGGCATTCGCTCATTTCGCTCATTTGAGTGAAATTTTAGGTAAGGCTTTTGCTCTACAAATGGGAAGGCAGCCAGTATGCCTGAGAATTTTCTCAAGGATGTTAAAGCCACATCAGAGGTCTACGGACAGTTTAAAATTGTGACTTCAGATGGTACATAAAGGAAAAAATTACTGCTTCGCAAAATAAAAGAGAACGCGTAAATTTGAGATCAAACGTCTCAAAGATATAGTCTAATATTCACAAGGATTGCTCAACGACACCTAGTGTGTTTTAAAAGTGTGAGCAAATGAGCGCTGGCCCTGAGTCTGCTTTGTTCTCACTGAATTGATGTAGACTGGACTTTCTTTTCCTTTTTGAAAAACAGTAGAACTCCATTTAGGTAAGCACGCGTCGGAAATAAATTTAACTTACTTTTCTCTATAGAACTGATGGTGAATTGACTTGCTTTTCATTTAAGTGTTGTTGCCAAAGGCTCTACCTCGGAACCATATTTATATGTCTCCAATCTCTATCCTTCTATCACCAGGGTGTATGTTACGAACCGTTGTAGCTAGATACCAGAAATTTTTACAAATGATATATTTCTGTAGCCGCTATACATCAAGGTTAGGCAACGATTGGTACAAGCATAAGTTTGATGGGTGACCATTTCCTTTCGAAATTTTTTATTTATATTTTTAGCCTATTTTACAGAGTTGTTAGTACAGAGTATGACCGTTTTTATAGTCCTTTATAGGCCGCTCGTCTGATTACTGTGTAAACTTGAATTTCTAGACTATGTTCTGTAAATTATGAGGCTTATCTGATGTAGACACGGTTGTTGTGATGTTAGCTAATTGATGTTAGCCTTCAGTTACGTTCATCTGTGAGAATCTAGTTGTTTCTAGAGTTAAGCGTTATTTGGTGATAAATGACTATACTAATATATAAAGCTGAAGAGTTTGTTTGTTTGTTTGAACACGCTAATCTCAGGAATTACTGGTACAAATTAAAAATTCTTTTTCTGTTGAATAAAGCATTCATCGAGGAAGGCTTTAGGCTATAAACCATCACGCTGCGACTAATAGGAGCGAAGATACAATGGAAAATGTGAAAAAAACGAGGCAGTTATAAATCATAACTTCCACCCACGGGAACGAAGTCGCGGGCAACAGCTAGTATAGAATAGAGAATAAGGAGAAGATGAAGTTCGAAATATTATGTTAACCATAGAAACATTCACGTTAAGCATTTATAATTGTAGTTACGAGTTCATTGCATTTTCACATAAGCATGGGCTGCCTTAAAGGCGAGCAAGTTACTATATTCTCAAAATTCTAAGTTCTCTCTTTTCGCATTTTCTCTTTAGGAGTAGTAAATTACCCTTCTATCTATATCTTTGACCAAGTTACCGCAATAATGTTACCCTTTATAAAATCGCGGGTCGGCACAAATCAAGCGGAAAAGATAAGATAAAATACATTAACGAAACGATTTATTTTTGCCAAAACGGCATCTCCAAAAAGATGATGCGTTGACGTTTTAACGATCAAAATACTGTCCAAGACATGACTTTGTAATAAGATTGGATCTTTAATTTCTCCCCTTTCGTAGTCGGTGTACTACCGCTAAATGGGCGATCTCAATATAGACCTACCCGTAAAACTCGGAGCATTTTACAGTTAGGATATAATAAAAAATGTGATTATTTACGATGATGTCATAACAATACAAAAGATACATCGACTTCAGAATACAATGTTTAATCACAATCTCCTTTCAAACCTATCTCATAAATTATAATATTTTTCGACAACCTTACCCTTAACTAGTTATGGGAGTCTTATCTATATGTAGTTATGCCATAATTCTTTTGGATATCCGACTTGTATAGGCCACCATGCGTGACTTGTCGCGATTTCGATTCCCGTGTAAGACAAGCATTTGCGTGATCTACCAATGCTTGCCTTGAATCTGGGTAACTTTGTGTATGCTTATATTCCTAAGAGCGGGAGTCATTTTTTAATAAGAGAAAAGCTATTTAGTTTTACTGGCACTTTCATCCATATAAAATTATAATATTAAAATTTTTAAAATCCACCTTCTTTGTAGGTACTTTAGAATACATAAAATAAAATAATAATAGTGTAGGAATGTCCTCACGTTGATATCGTTGCGTCGCCTTGACAGTGAGCGGAAACGCTCGTTTGCGCAAATAGCATTTGCTATACTTCGTTACAATCACTTGGTTACCGGGCTTACTGAAGACCGAAAGCTGGTTCGTTCTTTATGCTTGCTTTTTTCTCGGTTGGCTATTTTTTTATTGTACTACCTATGATGCCAAGGCTAAACTGAAACTTGAAGTATTTGGTATGTAGTAGAAAATATGTCGTTAAGACCTTTATTTGTGTAGCCAGTTAGGAAATTATGACTACAGATAATTAAAAAATTGTTATGAAAAGGAAAAATGTGAATGCTAGGGCCTGGTTTACAAACCAGAGCACCAACTCAACATCGATTCGATTGAAACAGAAATCGACTCTGTCAGGATACATAACGCTCTGGAAAGTCACCGATAAAAAAAAGTGTGAGTGTGTCTCACCGAACTCGTAATTACTGTTTTAAAATATGCGTCTACTTAAATGTTTGGGTAGATTTATTTGTTAAAGATTGAGCCCAAAAAAGAACAATTGACAAGCAATTATTTTATTAAAAAGGTTTTTATTCACTGTCTGCGACTAAATACTACACATACACCACACAAAAGTCATAAACATTGCCGAATCTTCGCATGTATGTACAATAGTACATGTGAAACGCCGCAACAAAGAGCCTTATTAAGGTACGCTAGCGGGTCAACATGCCCTAAGAGGATATTTCCCACGCGCTCACTATACTTGGGCGGGCGGCGTTGGGCGGAATCAACAAGTGTCCTCCAACCGCCTAAACTTGGAGAAGTATGACGTAAATGTCTGCAATATGCGGTGAAAGGGAATTGTCTGCAAATGTTTGTTTTGACGAGACTGACGAGACAAGTTCGCGTCAGAAACTTATTGTTTGCCAAAATAGTACGTACAATAGTACGAGTATACTCAACTTTTGTGGCAACAAGTAACATGCCTGAATATTTCATATGCTTTAACATATTTTTTGGAACATAATATATAATTCTCTTGTCAGATTTTAAGAGGAATTATTACCTTCAATCTATGTTACTAACGAATCTACGATTATTACCTAGATAGTTAAATTACTCTTTTTAACCCACTACAAGCATAAATGTAGGTACAGGTCATCATTGACAATCGTTGTGAAGTTGATTTACGATAATTTTTTCGAATGTTTAAAATATCAAATTATTACGTAAAGGCAATGAGTACGATTGAGTAGCTCAATTCTCAAAACCCAATTCGGCTGTTTTTTTTCGGTATGTAATAATTGTGTAGATTTGTGACGTATAGTTTTTTTTCTTTCAATAAACTAATATAAAATATAGAGGTTTGGATTAAAAATTACTAAAGTAATTATTCTTAAAAACTAGCTAGAATTGGTCCTTCCATTATTGGGTTCTGTTCTCAAACATTATTTTTATATATGAATGTATATTGATGTGAGCTGGTTTGCGGTTACGAGATGATAATAATAATAATAAATTGCCTTATTATTGGACAGTTAGTTAGCTGACTCTAAACTTGTAAGGCTAGTTTTGACTATGATCGTCGGAATTATTTGATATCGATAAAACGAAACTTCATTCGACTTCGAATTCACTCGAGATAAATTTAACAGCGGGCGAATCCGTTACTCCGCAATTTTGTAGTATAATTTTCGCCAAATACTATTATGCCTCAGAAAAAAAAGTTGTACAGCAACAGTATTTAGGCGCATCGACTACTAAGCTGAAAATAATTGCGTAACGAAGTAGAATCATCAATACCTTTGCCATGCAATCGGACAGCGAAACGTAAAGCAAAAAAAGGCAGACATTTTCTTTTTATTTTGCGTCTGTCTTCTGGTATCTTGACACGAAAGTCTTGGCACAAACGGTGTTATTAGCATGTAATCCGTGCTTCAGATACAGGTCGACATCAGATCTTACAGAGCTGGGATATAGCACAAGTGTGGATTACACTCTACTGGTCTGAAACACAGCGCTATATAATTTCTTGCGGATTTTTTGTACGTAGTAGTAAGTTTACCGATGATACTGGTCTTTTTGAGTTTGCTTTTACAAGTACTTAAAGATAATAATCACTATAATTATGGAAAAGGTGTCTCCAAAAGTCGATTTGCGTATATTTGTTGCGTGATAGTATTATATACCATGAACATGCAAAAATGCAACATTAGTTTTGCTCTGATGTTTTAACACAGTCTAACTTTAATTGATCCTGTGTATCAGTTTGTGTTGCTAATATGTTTTTGCTTGATTTGATATAAAGCATTGGCCTCATTAGATGAGTATAAAATTTTTTGCTCAGCCGAAATGTGAGACAATTTTTTTGTAAAGATTGCCTGGCTTTTCTCCTTTTGGACTCTTTCCTACATATAAATAAATAGGCCCCGAGACTCCTCATATCATATTGCGTAGCATAAGTTGCGTTTTACACCCATAAAGCTTATGGAAATGTTAATTCAATACTACATCTATTGGTACTCGAATAAGTGGGGCTTGTAGTACAGTCGGTATCAAATAGTAAACAGTCAATGTGGTCAAATAGAAACTGTCACTATTACAGTGGCCATAACTTGTCGCAAAGTTTTTTATCATTCTGGCTGTCAATTATTAAGTGTCAAATATTTGGCAGCTTTTTGTACCACTTATATAAAAAAAAGTAAAACAGATATTCATAAATTATTCATCTGTTTGATCCTGGCGCTGACTGTACCTTTAGTATCGAATGTACATACTATAGGTATGTAGTATAGGTTAGGTGCGGGCCGCGTGTGAGCGAGGGGGCCGCGGATTAATAGCAATACCACTAAATAAAGATTTCCGCGACGACATCCGCGCGGGGGGTCCCGCCGCCATCCCACGTGCGCGCGCGCACACCGCCGCCCGAAAATCCATGAGAAAAGTGCTTTGGCGCTTTGCTTTCAAAGAATTTTACGAAAATCTGTTTTTCTTTCAATCGTTTTTAGTGATAAGTATTTAAGTTTTTCCAAAGAAGATGACTACATTATAAGCCTACGGACGATAGAATTTTTTTATACTGTGCTTGTAAATATTAAGTATGAAGATAAAATACAACGACGAATTTACATTTACTGTCGATTCAATAATCTACAATAATCAATCAAGTTTTGGATATTAAACATTCCAAACTTTTTTCATTATAAAAAAGCCTGTATTAGGCATTTGCAAATGTTGACAGTTATGTAATGAGGAAAATTCTTCTTGTTAAGATCAAGATTAAATGAATAATGATTTGGCTGTTTGCCTAATTATTCAGTCTTAATAACGCTCTTCCTTGTATTGTCACTATATTTAGGCTTTCTATGAACCCTTATTGCAATAAGCGATGCGTATTGAATATTAATAGAATAAGTATTTGGGATTTACCTTTTCAAAATGGCAAATAAAATGTCAACAAAAATTAAGGGGAACCCGTGAAATAAAATCTCGAGTGACGTCACTTACCAGTACTCTATTTACTAGCAAATGATGTGACTAGCCTGCACTACCATACATTTCATCATATTAATTGCTCTTACCCTCCAATAACTTTGGGAAACCTGTCCGACGGAGTGAACAAATTCTTTAAGTCAAATACCCTATTTACACATTTAATTTTCTCTGTTGTTCTTAAATCTGTATCATTTCTCATTTGTTGTTATATCGCACGTGGTTCGCTTCGGGATAACAATAGTTTGATCGTTGTGCCAAGAGTGCCAACTAATATTAACTAAGGAACGTGATACGCGTGGCATCATAACAATTCGCACTGTGTTACCGGGATACGTCCTCAATTGTTTCAGCTTTGACACTATTTTATATTCCAAACGATTAAGTATTAATTGCATGGATAGCTAAGTGGTTGAGGTTAATACGCCATTGTAGAATATGTCATGAATTGCAATTCCAAAATCCGAATGAACTCAATATGGATTTTTTTTCTTTTTTAAAGCTGGCTGGACATTTAAACAGATTAAATTTAATTATTTACTTTTTTAAATTATGCTCGTAACGTTTAATGTAATTTAATTTTAGTTAATAAATCAGATATTTTTCTTAAATGTTGTTTTAATCTATCAGTAGGCATAATTGTAGTATGGAACGACGTCGATTTAAGTTTGGAGAATTTAAAAGTGTTCCTTTTTTTCGAATACTAGTTTTTTTTAAGAACCATCTACTACATGAATAACTTTAACATATTTCTTAGTCTTTAAACAGTTACTTGGGTGCAAAAATTAAAAATGTTTTAAAAATTAATGAATCATCCGACGCATTACAGAAACATTTGTCTCAACGTTTACCAAAATGATATCAACCCTTCTCGACCTGATTCCAACGAAAGTGATACGTAACTATCGTCTCTGGTTTTATCAGCTGATACACATTGTGATTTATGGGCAATTAATACGAGTGTTTCTGGGAATGATTGTCTAGATAGTGGGCTAGTCTAGACATCTGGGCTAGGACCTAAATGAAATTTCGAGAAACGAGACTATTTAATTGAAATTTAGTTTACTACAGTATTTCGATGCATAAGTTTAGGTTGTCTCTGCTACTGAATGCCGAAGTGTAAAATGTCGAAGGTTGTTAGATCTAAAGTACAGGATCTCGATGTACGCCAGTTCGAAGGTTCACTGGAGCGAAGTATGCTAGGCCGACGTATCGTTAGTTATAAAACATACGAGTGCGATGTACGCCATTTAGAATTTACTCTGTTACAAAGTATGAAATGCATACGAGTGCAATGTGCAATTTTTCCTTGCCTTCTATTAAGTTAGGTATATCTTGATGATGCCTGTTATCGGTCTTCTGGACTGAGAATGACTACCCACGCGATACAGGGAATCAATCTATGTACTATTTTGTTCTGGCACAATAAAACTATAACTTTTTATTTATTTTAGATGAAAAAAATCTCGTCTGAATGTTCAACGAAACTAATTTATCTATTCCATTTCAGAAACATCAAACCTCCACCATGCCGCTCCAAATCCGAAGAAACCGCTGCACATCGTTCTTGAGGGAGAATCTCCTGACCATCTTCACGATCATCGGCGTGATCGCGGGCTCGCTGCTCGGCTGCGGGCTCCGGTTCTCTGGCCATGAGTGGTCCCGCCGTGACGTCATGTACTTCCAGTACCCCGGGGAACTGTTCCTCAGGATGCTGAAGAGCTTGATCGTTCCCCTGCTCGTGTCTAGTATTGTTTCCGCTATTGGGTCGCTGGATCTCAGCTTGTCTGGCAAGTAAGTTGGTTTTTTGATGTATTTTAGAAGTAGGTATGAATAAAAAAGCATTAATAAAAGTTGTATAAAGCGTCTTGACTGTCTTGACCAAGTCCAGTAGAAATAATCGAAATTCTGCGATGAGAGGAATAATGATGTTTTTCTGGCATTTTACAGTCTGCATGTAGATTCCAGCAACGCTTAACGCGTCGGCAAAGATTCAATCTAGAACCAAATTTCTGTGCTACCCCCGTTTCTAACGATAAGAAACCAATTCTCCATTTTCCCCAGGGTTGGTCTTCGGGCGATCATCTACTACATGACCACAACAATATGCGCCGTGATGCTGGGGATAGCTCTTGTCACCACCATCAAGCCAGGAAAGGAAACCACTTACACGCAGCCGAACGCCACCAAGGTCATCTCGAAGGACACTCTGACTTCAGATACACTGCTGGACTTGATAAGGTTAGTGAGAACAAGTTTATATTGATCGTGAGCGAATTTGCTGAATATTTCTTGTTAGTTAATTTTATGATAACATAGTTTCGCATTCTTCCAATGTTTTATTTTTCCGTTGCTGAGAATATAATAATATAGGCATCTCCACAAAATAATAATAAAAATTATGACTTTGCTATCCAAAATGTTGGTTATATATATTCAATACTACCGCTAAATGTGAATTGATACTCGACGGACTACCTATCATAAACGTAGGTGCTGTCTAAAAAAAGACCAAAATCTTTCAAACTACCGAAATCTTTCATGCAAACAACGCTTCTATATCCAAACAGTAAGATTTATTCTTATAATTTGCAACCACTGATATGTCGCCCTTCACAACCGAAACATCCATTAATATCTCAAGTTACTTGAATCGATAGCCGTGGGTTGCAGAAGGTTTTCCTCATATTTTCCCGGGCAAAGGAACATAATACAGGTACTTCCATAAAGGGAAATGCAAACGTAAAGCTTCCAAGATTGCTTCGACGAAGGACTGTTGATACGAAATTGCGTAGGATTATCCGAAACCATTTTGTAGCAAGCTTTTAATAATCTCCGGACGAGCTGCTTTTAATTATGGTTTACTATTTGGTTTTCCGGGAAAGGAGTTTTATATTGTACTAGCTGTTGCCCGCGACTTCGTTCCCGTGAGTTGAAGATATAAGTCATGATTTATACCTGCCCTGTTTTTTCACATTTTCTATTGTACCTATCTTCGCTCCTATTAGTCGCAACGTGATGGTTTCTAGCCTAAAGCCTTCCTCGATGAATGGTCTATTCAACACAAAAATATTTTTTCAATTTTGGACCGTTCAAACAAACAAGCAAACAAACAAACTCTTCAGCTTTATATATTAGTATATTAGTATATAGATTGGGAAATGTGGATGTGTGTGAAAAAGTACCGTATGTGGTAGATGTTGCAATTCTGATTTATTTTGATGGAGACGGATTAATAGAAAGATTCCTTCATTCATACCATGAATAATTTTCTGTTGATAAATGTATTACATACGTTATAAACGTATTTGTAGAAACGTATGTAAAATGATTAGGCATAGGTGAATCGAACTAAACGATTGCATTGTGGGATTAATAATACTATACTATACTCCTTTTTTGCAATAAACGTTCAAGTTTCAAATAATGTGAATATGGCGTTATACTCCATATCAAATCCTTCAAAACAGCCGACAATATATCTTTGTTTATGCACGCATCTTGCCCCGAAACAGTCCACAGAATCGTGGGAGGTTCTAGAATTACATACTTGCGCTTGTAACAGAATTGTGTCATACAATTTGTATAATATGTTACGGGACCGTCGGCTTAATGCTCTTAATAGGCGCTTCATACATTCATATTCGTGGTAATTTCGCCTTCCGCCGCGTTTCCACGTTTACAGTTACTTGTTATTTTACACCTATTAATGCGGTTTAGTTAATTGCGCTGTGTGTATTAAATAGATAATTAGGGATAGGTAAACTTACTTTTGAAGGTTATTTTCTGTTTTATTATATTTTTATTTAGGAAAAACAATTTTTGTTTTTTACAAAATAAGTAGATACTATGGCGATTCGATAGTTCGGTTTGGCGTACATATGGGCAAACACTTTAATAACAGAAAACACTTTAGTTAGTTGCGTTTCTTCGAGTTCGAGAATTTTGAGTATGTCAGTCACAATCATTGCACATCAATTTGCATGTTTTAGTTTTTTTTTGCACATGTATCTATTACCAGATTTTAGTTTTTTTTTTATCTAGACTGATGTCTCTGCTGGGCAAGTTCCTCTTCCAATCCCTCCACGATTATCTACCCTGGGTCACATGGATTGAGTTCTAGTTTCTCATTAGTACCTAGTTTTATTAAATAAGTTTACATCTATGTAAGATTTATTCAGATGTTGCTCAAGGTGTCGCATACGGTAAGGTCGAAGGTGGCTTCGGCATTGCGTTATCGTCCATAATTGGCAATCACCTGATTTATTGCTTGCTCCAGTTGCCGTCAATTGAAGTAGATGGCTAATTTGTTAGCATGTCTTGAACTATATTAATAGTCCTTATAGGAGAGAAAACATGGTTAGAGTTCAGTAAACAATATTATTTTTTTGAACGAGGCAATTAATAAAATTGGTTCTTGTAATTAAATAACTATAAAGATTCCAAAGAAAACAAAGACCATTACTAAGAAAAATGAAAACAAAAAATGTAAAAAAGCTTAACAGTCTATGGGTGAAATCATCGAAATGTTAAATATAATTGTCAAGATTTCCATAGAGTTATAGTAGCACTGGCACTAATGTGATAACTATTTACAGGTAGTTATGAAACGAATGCGCTTAACGAAGTAAGGTGTGTGAATCGTGGCGACATAGGTAATTGTAATTGACAATTGCAGTTCGGTGCCGCGGCGTGAGGAGCGCGCTCCCGGCCGACACTCTCGCTTATTTGTGTAGTGTCCTACATTTAGTGCTAGGGCTGGCAATACATTATTTATTGAATAAATATGTTGATTCAAATTGAATGATGTCGTTCCGTATTTCGTCAATATAATTTATCGTCATTACTAAAGTAAATGTGGTGAAGTTTTGGTATTCTAAGAAGGTTACGGTAAATAAAGTTCCCAAATGTATATTTTTATAGTTAGAATAATAGTAGTCTAGGTGTTACATTTAAAAATTAAAGTTTATTTATTCAGATGGTTCATTTTCTTATCTTTAAGGAAAGTTTAGTGTGCTCGTAATGTCCATGTTGAAAATTGTGAGCATAAAATAACATTTTCGATTTCATCTGGTGAAAGATAAAGTAGGTTCTTTTTTGTAATCATTTTGAAACAGCTTCGTTTTTCCTCCTAGTAGCACTTAATCCCGGATTTTCCGCGCGAAAGTAAAGTTTAATTCGGGATAAAAGGTGATTAATGTCGTTTTTGTTCACTTTGGACCCTCAATATTGCCACTTACTCCAATTGATTTGATACCGCTATTGTCAGGGATAATTTTATGGATATTTCTGTTCAAGCAGTAAAGATTACAAGACTTTCTGTTTTGTTTTAATGAAGTTCGTTTTTAATTTAGTTTCTTGTTAGAAAATTTTTGTTTAAATTTGAGTTTCCGTGAATGAGACTTGAAGCTGATTTGGACCTAGTTTAAGGACAGGAATGGAAAAAGGTGGCACATTATGTACTTTGATTGAATATATAGGTATAAAGTTTTGTATTTGTAAAAACATTAATGCGGTCATCATTGTCTAACCACCCGCGTTACCGCTTGTTTGTATATGCATCATTTCCATTTTATTCTATTATAACAAGCTGTCAGGACAGCCCTAGCCAATCATCAATCAAATAAGACAATGTTCACGCGACTGGTGGCAGGACACTCAGGTGTGTGACGTCACGGATCCCGGTCACTCGCGGCGCGATTCATGATCGTGGAAACATACGCATCGCTCTGTGACGTAGCGACCCCGTTGACAAGTTATGACTGTGGGTTCTTTTGGTGGTTTTGTGTGTTGATCATAATACAAGCTATAATATCTGAGTAGCCCTACAGGCGTATAAAACGTTTATTTCTTTCCACATTATATACCACTACTAAAGAATGTTAATGTCGCAACTAAGGACTGAAATCCGACGTCAGTTTCTATCCGGCCAGTTCCAAATGGATTTAAAAAAAACATCAATGTTTTTAATTTTCTATAAAAAAGCGTTGTTTCTGCTATAAAAAAGTGTTTTTTTTTTCAACTTAACTCTTGGGTCCATTGTTCTCACCTCAAATTTGTTGATGCAGCATTATTACGTATCTTGCAAAAGGAATACAAAAGCAATTAACGAAGTAAATTGAACAATTAATGGTGTCAATATTCTAACGTATATTTCGTTACAGTGATGATGCATTGTGTTAACGACAATAATAATTATGCAAATGTTTCTACCCTTTTGCATTTGTTTGATACGTAATACCCTTGAGGACCGTATAACAATATTCCTGAGCCTCTTGACTTTCGTCAGTTTAATGGAGTAATTCGATTTTCCAGAAATTCGGTTACGCCTAATAGATTTCCGACGAATTAATTTTATTTTTCAATTTCTGCTTGCGTCCGACTTTGAGTGAAAACTCTTATGTAATATTATTATGAATATTCGGAAAGTTAATTTAATGCTTGTTAAGTCATTTACATACATACATAGTTTATTGGTGGAATTAGTACTTTGCATGCATTCTAGGCAGGGTTGATCATAACTTAGTCTAAGTGGGAATATTACATTTCAATAGTACTTTCATACACATAAAGTACTTGCTTTAAGACACGGCACTGACAAACGGTGAAGTCACAATAAGGAGACCTGGAATTAATTTTATAATTTTATTTTATCGCCGTCGAACGGTGATTTGGTGTGCTGATCAATGCTCAAACCTTCCCTAAATGGGAAAAAGCCTATGCTTAGCAGTGGGACTTCAATAGACTAGTATTATAAGTAAAACTTCATACTAGGTAGTCGTCGTTCATTTTTTTCCAGGTACATCAATAATTAAATTAAAATAATTATGTTAACGAGATCTTGTATTTGGAAATATAAGGAAATTTACATTTTTATTTTAACACTACTTTTTCCTTTAAAACGGTATTTTCATAACAAAAAGTAAAACTTAAATGTGACCATGAGCAGAAAATAATACCTTTAAAATTCTAACGTTACATTTTTTTTTTATATCTTTATTTATCATATTATTAACTTAATGCAGACTAAAGGAAAGTCAGCAAATATGGAGATCCATTTAATTTTAGCATCCATTGATATAAACAATAAATGAGAATGTAACATTGTGATGTCATAACTAATTAGTCATATATTTCACATAGTAATTAAAAATTATTAATCAAATATATTAGTTATCCAATTAAAATCTGGCAGAAAATCCACAATCGCAAATGCGTAACCAAATTTGGTATAGGTTACCCATATAGCAGTACAATCATGAATCATCATAACAGTGACAATTATTCATAAGTATTTAGGGAGCTTATTCATTTTTAATCGACTCCGCTTAGGATTTTAATCCTAGTGTCGTGGGATAGCGCGAACATTCAAGTCACATTCACATGCACTAATATACCCAGACTCAAAAGAAGCATTTGTGGGTCACACACACAAATTCATGTCCTACGCGGGGATCGAAATCGTGACAAGTCGTGCACATTGGATTTGGCGTGATCTTTACCAGTCGTTACCCGTGCAGTCAAACCTGCCAAAGTCAGAAATCCAAGTTTCGAACTTTCGACCAGCACAATTATAACGAGTCTAGAGCCTACAAATTTAGCATGTAATCCACCTTTCTACACTTTTATCCATTGATAAGTCGTAAACATAACGTTTATTCTGCTTCAGCAGACTCAGAAGAGTCAGTCAGTCAGTCTTGTCTGTCTCCAACAAATTGGATAACGTCCTGTACCTCAGAGTCATCTTCTTTTTGATCATCCTCATGTTTTTTTTATTCTTTTTGTTCTTTTTTTTCTTCTTTGAAACAAGTCTGCCACGTGTACAGCATTCTCGCAACTGACAAGATGTTGTGCGTGTAGTAAACCAACTGAATCAAAAGATATAAGAAAACGTGTATTGTAATTCATACTAACACTTTTAGAGAAATTATGTACATATTTTATATTTTCATATTTCCCCCTACCTATCCCATTCTATCTCGCAAAATTTAAAGCACAAAATTGCGTGCAAACCATTTTATGACCCTCCTAATTCTATTTGAATTAAGGAAGGTTAAGATAAAACAATTGAACTTTACTCGTAGTGAGACGAATATCTCGCGAGTCTCGTATTGGGTATATAGGTTAATCATAGGTGTGCTGGCGGTCATCCAGCGGCCGGCGAGCGAGCCCCGGTCGTTGGACGGTTCAAGGATTGATAACAACGTATACACGTGCTCTTAGATGCTTCTTCGAATTTGATTGACTTTACTGCAGATGTATTCTTTATTTATAAGGAACGGAACAGGTAAATAAATTCTTTAAAGTTCCTTTACGTAGTATGTTTTTGAAAAGCGGCCTTGAGAGATTTTATTTACCTTGGAATTCATGGCGTTTCTGGAAAGAACGTGCACGAATGAATACTAGCAACGCTATAATTTAGCAATCAGCTATCGAATTACTGAAATTTGGGTGTCCATGACGATTCTCCCACTTTACTAAAAATGGCTTACTCTTGAATTCGGTCCGGTCCTATAATGGACCTATAGAACAAATCCAAGATCGAGTATCATCAGAGTCGTTCGCTGACGATCAACTGACAAATCACCAACTCGATTTGAATAAGATTGTATCAGTTTCTATTTTGTTTGGTATCACCTTGCAGACAAGTGCAAAGTTGCACTACTTTAACCATATCAACTGACTTACAATTTAGGTAAGGTATATGTATGTATTGCATTACCCAGATTTATATTAATGTGGGAAATCAAACATCTTAATAGTGTTTTAGCTTCTTTTATTTTCGTAAAATCAATTATAAAACAGTTTCTTTAATTATTCATGCGTCGCCTCTTATCGTCTTCCGCCATTACTCCATTTACCCTTCTCTTTCACACTATCCCGCTCTCACTCAGTTTACCAGCTTGACACCTTGCCCTTTCATCCCCACATTAATTTTGTATTTTCTTGTTCCAGGAACGTGTTCCCCGAGAACCTGGCGCAGGCAACGATCGCTTCATACCGCACCAAACTCATCTACGATAAAAACGATACTAAAAGTCGACTAGGTTTGTACTGAACTTATACCATAACGTTAAGTCCCGAAAATTGTGTGACCTTGGTAATTTTGAACTTCGAGATTGCAAAAAGTGACTGTTTTTTATTGTTTCCCGGAATTTTGCTGTAGTTCTGTTTGTTTTTTTATACTGGAACTCTGAAAAAAAAAGGAATTATAAACAAAAATGTATGGATATTTTGGATAGTTTTTATACTACTAGAGTAACTGCAGGCGGCAGGAAATCAAATGAAACCCAAGTCCTTCACAACGATGGTGGTGAATCTCACCTAGAGAGATCAATACCTAGGTTTTATATATAAAAGACGCAGGGCACAAGAACAAAACATCATCAGACCAGATGGAAAAACCCATTCTATTGTATTTGCGATTAGATTTCATTAGCTCGTTCTACAGTCTACACAAAATGGACTCGTGCCTCAACTGTGTGAACGAGCAATTTATATGAAGCTAACTGAACGAAGGACTTTTATTACAAAATGATGATGAATTACGTTCTATTTGTGAACAATGGAACATGCCAACAATTCTTTGTTGCACCTGTTTCTTGGTATTGTCTACCTTATTTTTTTCTTTCTTAAAGAAACGATTACTTTGCTTTCAAAGTCAGAAAGGTTGTTAATATTTGGGTATACAATACACCTTCATTAGTTTTTAATGGACAGAAGATGGACTTTGATTTTTTTTATTCGAATTGCTAATTTTCTTGTAAGCAAGAATGGTGATATAATAATTTCCTGTGTTTTATTAAATTTAACATAATTAATTATTTGAGATAATTAGTCCAATAAACAAATAATTGAGATCCTATAAGGACTATGGTTTTGTCTGAAACTAGTCAGGCAGTTCCAAATAATACTTACCATTCGTTAAAAATATACTTTATAAAAGACTAGCTGTTGCCCGCGACTTCGTCCGCGTGGTTAGAACATATAAGTTATAATTTATACCTGCCTTCTATCTATCTATCTGCCTTCTATCCATCTTGTAGGATTCAGTCAGCGTTCGCAATGTAAGCGCAAAAAATGTGTTTTGTTTACGACCTCACATTAGAAACCTCAAAAAATGTAGCCTATGTGTTATTCTGATGGTTATTCTATGTGTTATTCTATATTGTGGTAAAGTTTCATTCAAATCCATTTAGTAGTTTTTACGTGAAAGAGTAACAAACATCCATACATCCATACTTACAAACTTTCGCCTTTATAATAGTAGTAGGATTTAACTTCCTTTGAAAAAATTAAGCACTCATTGCTCCCCTTTTTTCCAAGTTTTCTTTCTTGCGCTTCTAATTTCTTCTACCGTTTTCCAGGAGAGTTGGAAACCTACCAGATCCAGGGCGAGTACCAGAGCGGCAGCAACGTGTTGGGTCTGGTCTGCTTCAGCATCGTGCTGGGCATCACCCTCGGCAAGATGGGGGAGAAGGCGCGCCCGCTGCAGGACTTCTTCCACTCGCTCTCCGAAGCCATGATGATCATTACTGGATGGGTTATTTGGTATGTAATGATTTTTTGTTTTATTCGTCATCTTGTTTGTTCGATGTGGAAAATATAATTGATATGACTTAAACTATTTATTTTGTTCATAAAGTTCACCACGGATATTTTGCTTATGCCTATGCCAAAAAAGGGAATTTATTATTTTTGTCGAGGGCGTTTCATAAACATTCAAGGTACACAAAGACAGCCAGATCCAGAACAAGCATTTGTGGATAACAACTCTTCTACTAGTCCAAAAGAGGAGAGGTTTAAGGACAAGTGGTTTCTTTATTTGTCTCTAAGCTTTTGTGTCCCGGTTTACCTCACCATCCCCAATTCGACTACCCTTTATAAGCCTTTGATAGAACTAAAGGTAAAGCAAAATTTTGTTTTTTCCAGGCTTTCACCACTTGGAGTATTCTTCCTCGTGACTGCAAAGATTATGGAGATCGATGACTTCGGGGACCTTGTGGGACGACTCGGGAAGTACTTCTTCACGGTACTGCTGGGGCTGTTCCTCCACGGTTTCGGTACCCTCAGCATCCTGTTCATCTTGGCCACCAAGAAGCTACCCTGCAAGTACATCGCGAAGATGGGACAGGTCATGGCCACTGCTTTTGGTACTGCTTCCAGGTAAGGCCAAAGAACTAATTATAATTAGTGAATTGATGTTGCATACCGTCCCGGCAATAAACAGTATTCTTTATTTAATTAAAACACTTGTCAAATTAGCGTGTCCATCAATGGCATTCATAATGTAAACGTTATTTTATTGGGCCAGTACTCAGCCACGCTAATATAAAAAAGATGAATGTAGGAAAAAGTCAGAAATGTGTTATGAATGACAAAATCGGCAAGATATTATACCCTGTTATTTTATACTAGAGAAGCTCTAGCACTCTTTCCAGAAACCATCTCTTGTGACAAAAGCTGACAAAGTAGGTTAGGTCATCACAGTTTATTATATATGCACTATTTAAGAGCTCCTTCTTTATAGTGAATTTCCGAGCACATTGACGGTTCAGCACAATTAACGTAGTCTATCAAGGAGCCTCCTCAAATGTGTACCATCTGTAGTAGGTCGCGGTTTTATTAAACAGTGGTTTACAATTTGACAGTTTATCACGTATTTTTTATTGAATCATGTTTAAATGTACCAGTCGAAAAGAGCCCAAATTTTAATTGATTATTTAACACGCCTTGAGTTAATATATGCGTTGATACAATGTTTTGGTTCCTTTGGGACTTACGCTGTGAGGTTATTGAGGTCACGTAGTTACAATATTCATTAACAATAAGTAAGTTGTAATAAAATACTCATTTAGACCAAATTTATGAAATAACATTCCTTTCCGCTATAATTACATGAATTATTTTAATTTTTAATAGTTTCTTATTCGTTAAGTGTACCCCTCATGTATCTCTTTAAAAGAAACAGGAAAACAAGACGTACAGTAGCTTACACTCAAAGGCGCTCGAAAATTCTCCATATATGGACACAATATTATGTGAACTAAAATATCACAGCAATTCTTGGTCACAGCTGAAATTGTTCAAAAAATATATATCAAAAGTTTTTATTACAAATATTCCATCCTCCTCTTTTAAAACTTTTCAGTAATGGCTCTGGGTCTAACTTCCGTCCCCTTGTTTCCAGTTCAGCGACGATGCCGATTACCATCGGCTGCTGTGACGACATGGGCCTGGACCCGCGCATCACTCGGTTCGTGATCCCCATCGGAGCCACCATCAACATGGACGGCACTGCGCTGTACGAGGCCGTGGCCGCCATCTTTATTGCCCAGCTGAGGAAGGTCGAGATGTCTTTCGGCAAGATTATTGCTGTGAGGTAAGTGGGGGAAAGGTAATATTTTTTTTTTTTGTAAAATAGAAAGGTGTAGGTAGGAATTTGTTGCTGATGGTACGCTATTTTAAGTTCAGTTAACCTTTATTAAAGAAAAGCATAAAGTTGCGACAGCATCATTTGACACTTTCATAATCCTGATGCTTTCTCAAGTAAATTAAATCTGAAAATATCTTGTGATCTGTACTTACTTGAATTGTGAAGCAGGCCAATCAAAGTACAATTGAGATGTTAGCCTTATTGAGTTCTTGGAGCTAGATAAATCTAACAACAATCGAAAGAAAAAGAAACAAGTAAACATTTGGATTTATAAACCAATCCTGGGCTCCGGAACTTCTGCTCATTGATGACATTTTTTTTGCATTCCTGTGTCCTTAGTTCTGTGACCTTTTGCCTATAATACAGTTAATACTTATGACGGTTGTCAGTGTGACAGCGACGGCGGCGAGTATAGGAGCGGCGGGAATCCCGCAGGCGGGGCTGGTCACCATGGTGATGGTGCTGGACACCGTCAACCTGCCCGCCGAGGACGTCTCCCTCATCCTCGCTGTGGACTGGCTGCTGTAAGTATTCTACCTTATTACTGATTTCATCAGCCCAAACATTATTGAAATCCAGATCACGCAGTAAGTAAAAGTGGTGATAGGTGCTATCCGCCTCTTCATGGGAAGAGATCTGTCCCTGGCATTATTATTACGCAACAATGTAGGCAATCACTTTTGATCTGTGATATATTATTATATCGGCTATGAAAAAAAAATAACAAAGAGCGTTTTAAGCATTCAAAACTTTATCAATTGTTTCAAATCCTTTCAGCGACCGCTTCCGTACAACCATCAACGTGGTGTGCGACGCTCTGGGCGCGATTATCGTGACGTCACTCTCCCAGGGTGACATCGACAAGTCGCGAGCCCTCAACGAGAGGGAAGCGGCGCCATCCCACGAGCTTACCGAGCTAGAGAAAGGAGACCATTGAGCTTATTACAACACTAACAAGTTCTCGACGGAATATCTGGGACAGAAAGACGAAAAAAAGAAAAAATATTAATGTCAAAATAAAGGAGAAAAGTATTTATCAGTACAAGAAAAGAATAAGCTTTAAAATGACATCATATCTCTACGGGCAGTATTGTCTGCAATAAAAAAAAAACATAAATTAAAAAAAGAATTCATTTAAATTAATTTTAAATGTTATTTAAACCGTCGTCGAAATATAACGTTAGCTGTTCCGCGTTCGATTATCGTTATTTAAAAGACAATAAAGTCGCAGCTTGAATGTTATTTTGTGATGAAATGCATGATTTTGTGTACAACGTTGATGTTTGTATTATAATCATATCATTTTCTCTTACGAATATAAAAAAAATCTATTATAATAACTAGTTACCGTTTTTAATTTATTATAATAAAAAACTATTTACATGTTATATCAAATCGATGTTTTCTTAGGACATATGTATTAGAAGTGATAAGCTCTCTGTACCACGTATTACAGTTTTTGGCCTTTGCCAAAGATTACAAGAATGTTTGTCAATATTCAGTATTTATATGTATGGATAATGTTAGAAGGAGCTTATAATGTGTCGGTGTGTTCTGCATGTGCCATTTTATGTAGCCTTAAATTAGCTGTCGTGATGTTTAGAATTTTTCGAATCTCTATTGTAGTGTATGCGATATCTACAAAACATTAACATAAATTAATGTCCTTCTAAAAATAACTGTTGCGATATTTTCATAACCGTTTAAATAGCTGTTACTCTTTCTGCTATTTTGTTACAAGTGTTATAATAACTGGTTCTTACAAAATTTCGACATGGTATTAAAAATTTAAACCAAAAATTATTAGGTCTTTTGACGTTTAAATAGAATTCACATAACTTTGGACTAAAAAAAAATATCAATTTGTAGCTGAAAAACTTTTCAACTATTTTTGTATGAATGTACATTTGTCGTCGAACGTGTTCGTTTAGAATGTTGTTTAAATATTAATCGTAGGTTTAATAAGTAAATGTGCCATAATATTTGATTGTACCAACAGCGACAATGATTTCATGTTTAATTGGGCAATAATTTCTTTGATTCATTAGTACTTTTCGACAAATATCGTCATGGCGAAAAAGTACTTAAAATCGTTTCATTGACTAGTTTCATTTGCAAGCTTTTTTCAATTTTTTTTTGTCGTGTGTTGGTAGAATCAAACGTGTTAAGTACATCTTCAGAGTTGTAAGTTAAAGACAGCCTGCATTCCATGTATATCGATCGAAACCAATGACACTTAGCGTATTATTTCTATTTATTTATTGTTACTTGTTGTTTTCATCGTTTCAAACGATGTAAATTATATAAGAAATTAGTATTCATTGAAAATGTTTACGTGTGTACAAAAATTAACTGTTTCACCGTTTTATTGTGAAAAATTATAAAAAAATCTTCGTCGAAGACAAAATTCAGAATTTAATTCATTTTTTTGTTTATGAATAGAAAATGATGGTGAAACAGATGTCTATCAAATGTTACAAAGTGATTCTAAAGCAATTTAATTTAGTATATTAGTAGTTTGAATTAGTTATGACATAATACTTTATATTATTATTTATTCATCGACCACAGCAGAGGGAAAGTCATTTAATTGTGGCCAAATATTAGCTGTAAGCTATAGTGAATATAGTAAGACATTTTATCTTTTAAATGGTGTTGTATAACCATATTTATGTAGTTGTAATGTTCATGATAGTCTCTAGTCCGCACTTTTATTATTAGTCTGTTTGTATAGTGCTTAGAGCGAGAATTAAATCTTATTCCCCATATAATAATGTCTTGAAGATCCAAGAGCTAATTCAACTTCTATAACGTGGTTCTAGGTAAAGTATAGAAGTGTTATAGTCGGTTTTCGCACTAAGTATTCTACAATCAGTTTTAATTATAATAAATGTACCGAATATTGTATGTACATAAGTACGAAGTATTTATTGATGTCGGCTCATAATTCCCTGTTTTTATTTAAAATGGATGTTATTTTAAATAAATATTTGTGTGGAAGTAATGTTTCATTTGTAGTCTGTTTTCTTATATTTTGAAACTATTTGCAGTCTTCTGCTAGATATAGGTAGGCTCTAAGTAGGGTAAGGAATAACTAAACAAGATGCTTTCATATTTTTATTTAAAAAATTATCTCTTGCGTTAACTTAGGATTAAGTTTTGGTACAAAAATTTATATCTCTTTGCATGTATAGAGCTGAGTCTCTATCACCTCACAGCCAAGGTACAACTTTATTCTATTAACAAAAAACTAAAACATATATTAAAACTATAGTTTAAACAAAAACAACCTTTAAACAAATAACAATTAGTGTTTGGTATCAAAATACCTACATAGGACTTATCGTCTGTCAGTCAGTCTTATTGTATAAATATATAAGTAATAACTTAAGCGTGTTCTCATTGGAATGTATTAACTTTACATGCTGGAAAGCCATGAGTATCCTAGTTGAGGAACTAGTTGATCAACGGTTCATCATTCATGGGAATAACAACCTCAGTTGATATAGCCTCATTAGACTAGCTATCGTTAAAAGTAAGGACTATGTTTATATCTATCACTTAAAGGAATGTTACATATCAGAGAGTAACACTCAACAATTAAATCTACTCACAAGGCATGGCACAAACCGCGCGAACCGTTTTTTCTTAACTTATCGCATCCTCGATATGTTTCAAGACTCGACCTTAAAGCTTTATTTTACACACATAAATTCAGTAACGATATTCAACTCAGTACCAAACTAACGAACTCAAAAATAACTAGTTCATTATAACAGTTCTTACGTTACGTTATCGTTATTTTTGCTCATCACTATACATTTTCAAATCGACAGTCTGTTACGTCAAAACACGTAAAAATAAAGTTTTAAGATAGTATTTTAGACAAGTATTTTTCTTTCATTCAATTAAATTTTCTTTCTTGACAGCACCTCACGAACTTAAACACTTGTTTTCCCCAAATAGTTTTTTTTAACACATTTGTTAGGCGAAGTGAGTCCGGTAGCTACACCATGCCGTTACTGACGTGGTTGTTGTTGATCGTGTTCCAATGTTTCTGGGATCCGTTTTGGGTGTTGTAAGCGGAGTCCCGGCGGCCATTACGATCGCTTCCCAGCGAGTTCCTCGCCCTGGCGAGGGTAGCTGCGGATATCTCCATTGATTCACCGTACGGCAGCCGCGAACCACGTCTCATGCTGCCGCTTCGACATCGAACGTTCTGTAATTAGGTTTTTTGTAAGAAGTGAGGACTTAATAAATGCTAGGATTAAAATAAAAAATAAATATCTATCTGCCATTATCAGCCTCCTAAGAATTTTTCAAAATACAATTACAATTATCTCCCAGCAGTGCAAACTCTCAAACAAACAAAAATAATACATAAACGTACATAGAAAGGCATGACTTACGAAGTAACTCACCCGGCCGGCGCGCCAGGACCAGCGGTTCCTGTTGAACACTCCGTACACGATGGGGTTGGCGCACGAGTTGGTGCACGAGAACAGCCACATCGCCTTCTGGATGGCCGGGTCTAGACTCCTCAGCGAGTCCTTGTCGATCCAGTACCTGGGGTGGAAAGAATTGAAGGTTTTATATCCCGAAAAGAATATTTACATTCTAGTGTCACAAAAATTACAAGATGCGAACAAGACACCAACATAAAATACATTTTATTCTTCCAGTAAAAATTAGTTTATATTGACTGGTCCAGGGGTTAGGTGCCTTAACTGCTATAACGGAAGTCTTGGGTTCGATTTCCACCAAGGACAATTTGTTGTGTAATGAGTAGGATCATATTGTGATTTATCTGCTTGTATTAAGTATATCAGGTGTCTAGTACTCATAATACAAGCTGTGCTTAGCTTGATACTAGATGGCGTTGTGTGAAAGTATTAAATTACTATAGTCTATTTTTTAATCCCTATTTCACAGTGAAAGAGAATAATAAACGAAAGATGTACTCACCATAAACAATAACAGTAGTAAGGAGACCAACAAGTAAAAAAGACTAGAACTATAGTGACAGTCATCTTCAGCGTCCGCGCTCGCGCCCGGCCCAGAATGCCCACGCCGGAGCGACGCATCTTATCTGAAAAAAAAAAACAATTTCTTTTTTAAAATTTGGCTGAATTGACTTGATGCCAGTAGCTTTTTCGTCTGTTCCGTACGACCTTCTTGGATTAGCATAATAATATGTAAATACAAAGTATATCAATACCGAATAATGTCGGTTTCTGTTTGTGGAAGGATCATATGAATACAATGTATTTTAGAAAATGATAAATTGTTGATACCATTTTCATTGAAAAAAACGAATATAATGTTCCTAAATCGAATAGATCGTAAGAATATTAATATTCTTAAATCGGTCTTCCTTGAAGTCGAAAGACGTAATTTTGAATAAGAGGGCCTACTACCATAGTTAGGCATTACGTAAATATGATACTGTAGAACTTAGAAGGAAAACACCGCTTTTTATCAAGTACACTCCCCTTAAACAGCTGCAATAGACTCTTTTCCTCAGTTCACGTTCTTCTTTCCTATTTGCTTACCATTTGAGGTGTTAGCCCTCTTGATGATCTCAAGCAGCGCTGCAGAAGAGCAGTACAGCGTGGACAGCAGCGGGATCACGTACATGAGGATCATGTTCACCAGGAAGTACGCGAACTCGTGGCTTTCCGTTGGCAAAGACCCGTAAGACACGCATTGGTAGTACCTGACGACAAGGAGAGATACTAAACTATAGGTAAGAAGTATCGGGTTAGGGCTTGAAGAAATGTATACCGGTCAAGTGTGAGTCAGACTGATGACATTGAGATTTGCGTACGAATAGGATAAGAAAAACTAATTTAACCCTTCAATTTCAATGGCAACTTCAGAGAGCTTTGAATAAAAAAAATGAAAAAGTAGGTAGGTATCCCAATTTTGTGAAAATTGTTCTTTGAAGTAAAAACAATCTTGGACAGAGATAACGATCAAAGCAATCTGAAAAATCCAAAAGTTAACAAAATCGGATTCAAGCCAGTTTATTCATATGGAATATTAAACGTCTTCAGATCTATGCAGTATGAAATATCCAGATATGAAAACTTAACCCTTTTTATCCCCTTGGAACGTAAAGGGCTCACTACCCTCTTTCCTATTTTTAGAAATATAAATACATAGTACGTCATATGTTCGACAGAAATCAAAGAACCTTTGATATCTATTTAATTACAAGGTTCGTGTTAATCCTACATTATTCGTATATTAGGGTTACACATACATTGCTCGTATATTAGGGTTGCGTACAAAACGGGTAAAACGGAACAATATTCGGAATATACATATACGGACATCGGTCTGTCATCGAAATGTCCTTCATTAACTGTAAAAGGTAAATAGCTGGAGCTTTTTGCCTAGGCCTATTTGTACGTGTACCATATGCAAGGGTCATAAGTCACGCATCAGGAATCCAACTGGCACATGTAAGAAGCGTGTAAAATTTAGGCCATAAGCCCAAAATTAAGCTATCTAGTAACCTACTCTCATTAAATACCTAATTGGTCACAAATACTTGACATCGTTTTCGTTATGTTACCATGTTAAGCAACTCGTAACTAAGGCGTCATATGGCGAAATTTAAGTTTATATGCTAAATACATTTGATGATTTTTGTGTAATAGAAGAGGCCTGTGCTCAGCTGTGCATTAGGTATTATTATTTAACCTTTTGGCAGTTTTGTGTAGATGAAAAGTATTAAATTAAAAAAGATGGTTAGCTAAAGGTCTCAAATCAAAATAGCATAATTACAATATCAAGAGTTCATATCATATCAAGGTACCGAAAATATATTGAAATCAAGAAAGCACTTTATGTTTTATCTTCAGTGGAGAATGTCTGACAAAATTCATACAATAAAATAAATATCTAGTAAATAACGAGGAAATAATTTGTAATTTCCTGTAATTTCAACAAGAAAAAATACAATTTCAATAAATACCACGTAATAACCAGCCGACGTCACGGGCCTAACCAAACGCAATAATTTATGACACATATTATTATAAACCATTACCGTTATCACAGCGTTCTGATATCCGAGTATTAAAACTTCATTTATCTGTACCAATTCATCAACGATTGCTCAAAATTGGATTCTGGAGTTTGGTTAGGGACTCGAATAAAATCTTTCTCCGGTATTTGAGTTGGAATATTTAAATGTGATTAAAAGGGACCGTGGCCTCCCTAACATTTTGCGACGGATTCTGTGGAAGTTTTAATATTGATTGTGAAATTGTCGTTGATAGTATTCGAATTTAGTTAAGCCTTTCACCAATTGTTATAGTATGACACAGTCTTAAAAGCAAGTCAGTTTTGAAATATGAGGTAAGGTTTGCAAATTAATTAAACGCGGTGTTCTTAACCTGTTATAAGTGCTCTGTAAATAAATAAATTCAATAAATGTATTTTAAAAATGACTTAAAGAAAAACAATTAGACGCAAATACTCTAATCATGTTTAAAAGTGAATGGATTATTAAAAGACTAGTTTTATATTTTGGTTATATAAAAAAGATTGAGATAAATTAAATTATATCTTAAAATGGTTTGATAAATAGTGATAGATTCATAGGTAGGTAGTGCAATAACAAAAGAATCTTCAAGTATCAAGAAAATCTATGTGTATTGTAAAAGTTTTCCACTTCTATTCTTAGCAAACATCTTTGAGAAAATTTATTTTTAAATTAAAATTATAACCTAAAACCAGCCAGCGACTAAGTTCGGTAAACAAATTCTATTATTATAAAACGGGGTTATTGCGTAACTACAGGACATTTATAGGCCAATAATACCCTCGGGCTGAAACAATAGTAAATATTATGGCAGCATCAGAAACCGCGCATTTCCGAAAGATCCTCAAAGTCCAAACTATTTTCTATCAACAATAATAATACGCTGTTTATTATTATTTAGGATCATTGTAAAGGCGGGAATGCTAGTGATGTTACAAAAGCCGTTAGAAGCTGCCAATGTTATGAATATCGGTACTGTAGTGAAATAATGTTTATTGAGCGTCAGATCAAACGATTTTGTGTATCGAATATTGATTAAGGTCGTGTTGTCCTAGATACAATGATGTCGGAACTACATTGTTGCGGGATATAGTTGGAGATCCGGAGTCAGCTAATTCAATAGTGACGATTGATATATGATGTGACTGAAGACACTGAAATACATATTCGAATTTCTACTGGATTAACATTACGAGTTCAAAAATTGCTATTTTTATAGTTTTGTATTTCAGGTTATATAGGTTAGTTATTAAGTAGATTCGATTAAGTATTATTTTATGCTTTTTTAGGGCTAACCGGAAGGCTATAAAGGCTAAATGGAGAATTCATGGAAGTTTTAGGTTTCCTATTGGTGACTTTGATTGGTAAGATTGACGAATTATGAATCGCGAAAATACTCTTAATTTTTGTGGTACTTCTAATTCTAGTAATTTACTTTACAAGGAAGGAGTGACATCATGTCATTTTATTAGTTTAAATTCACATAAAATTATTAACCGATTTACATGTAAATGCGACACTAATATGGGATAACAGATATATGAAACTTCAATACATAATATAATAGATATTAAACGTGTTGTTAGGAGTTCCCGATTAATCCCAAAGGATTAAGGCATTGCTTGATATTGTCAGTTGATTAATTCCTTTTGACAGAGGTCGAACCAATTATCAGGGTTTGAGTCGCGCCCTTAGAATTGTCTAATACAATAAATTCAATTACACTTTTGGGTTAGAACTCAGACGCTTCTAATTGGTGTTTCTAACAGATGCGTCTTTATATCTTGATGCGAAGGCTGTTGCTATGGCAACTAGAATCATAACAAAAACAACGAGACTATTCCGTTTTAAACGAAGCAATTTTGTCGTGATTTTTTAAGATAGGTATATTATTTATCCTATAACATCGTAAAAAAAACTAAAGTACCTACACCTAAATGAATAAAAAAATAAATGAACGTGTTTTCTGGCTACAATAAATAAACATACATTTCAGTTTCTTGACCCTCGATAATAAATAGAGTTAGATATACATGCGTTTCAAACGCGATACTCGTAACAAACGTCACATCAAAAGTGAACGAGAAATTCGTCAATAACGACCGTTTCGTAGAAAATGTAATATCCGTAGCAAATGCAGGTCCGTAGCAAAACTCGTAGCGAATGCAGAATTCGTAGTAAACGCAGTATTCGTAGCACTTACCCTTTAACGTCTGGGTGCTCTTCGACGTGGAATATGAAGCTCTGCGGCAGGCTGGCGAGCCCGGCGCACACCCACGCCGTGATGAGCGCCCTGCGCACGCGCGCCTCCCACGTCACGTTCAGGGGCTTTAGTATTGCGTAGTATCTGGAAATAATAGGTATTTATTTATAATTGATGTAAAAAAATAAATGTAGAAGAATACATCGTCTGTTTTAATATTCTTATTAGTAAGTTAGCATATTCAAAAATTTTAACATGGACTTAGGTTTTTTTCTAGATTTGGACTCTATTTTTGCGGTTAAGAACGGGACCGGAAATTTCGAGATTCTTCCTTTATATTTGTTACTCTTAATTAATTAATCGATTTATTCGATTCGCACACAATTTTATCCAGAAGAGACAACGAGAAATAACCTTAATTCAAAACCAACAGATAAAAATCTATCGCCTGACAATCCATAAAATCTGCCCAATTACAGTTGATCTACTTATCATAATCTAATAAAACAGATAAAAAACTCATCAAGTACTAGACACTTAAAAGATTACATCACTCGAACAAATAAAAATCGCTCGGTCAGCTGATTGATCGGGCTCGTTCGATGACCTGCCGCGCCTTGTAGCCACATATACATAGGTATGTCATATTGGGCAGGAAGGGCCTTACCAGTATGTTTCCTTATGTCGAATTTTATGTATTTTTAGAGGGTTGGTGGTTAACCCGAGATCGTGTTTTGATGTACGGGCCAGCTGACGGCCAGCGTTCAATTACGTATTTGCAAACACGAGGGTAATGCCCTTATTAATGATCGAGAATAGGATTGAAGTCAGAAAATGGCCAAGGAAAGAACGTGGTACAAAAAATAAATTAGATTATTTTAATTAATAGAATAGAGAATTTTCTATTAGTACATTGAATGGCATTAGTGAAAGTAATACCATACAGTGTAAGACTACAATGGTGACAAATCAGGTAAATGGCAGTAACGAATAAAGATAAATACGTAACTATGTCTACATAAATTATTTATTTATTTAATTAATTATCACACTAATCTACCATTACAGGTTACTTAACCTAATGCGGTAGCTAGGACTAAACAAAGGTCTAAGTATTTATGTGAAACAGGGTTTCAAAGATTGAATTATTATGCACATAGTTGCAGGTCTAAATTCCAGCAACTGTTTTAATATGTAAATTTCTGATAATTCTGATATGCATAGGCAATAAGTTAGCCTGATACACATGCCCATCATTGCTCCTCCTGGAATTGCTTGTTGCTTCATCCACTTTTCTCCTAGATATGATTTTTTTTCTGATGAATGTCTGATGAATTTCAAATTTCTGTCATTCCGCGATTTCTTGGAGTTCTCTGAATAAATTGGTTTCCAGGACTTTCAAAATCTTTGATTGATTTGTATCTTCTATAACTTTAATTCTATTGAATTAGATGCGTAATGGCTTGGTTAACCAAAATTACACGATTTATTTTATGCATTACTGTTAAGACAACGACTTTCTAGCTATCTTAAGAGCAATGAATAAATAAGTCGCTTCAACACCGACAAGGGTCCTGCTTTAAGAACAGATGGTAAAAGTACCTTCTGATTACAATTATGAACAGTAGAAGAGAAGCAACATTCAATTATTAGATTAGTACCGATATTTATCTACCAGACATTATACTTGTATTCATTTAATGAAGATTTTCCTGTACCAGAACATCCCATCAGCAAAAGCTACTTACCTATCAACAGCGATACAAATAAGCACGAAGCTGGAGAGGTAGAGCCCGAAGGTCCTCGTGAACATCATGACCCTGCACATAAGGTCCCCGGCCAGCCACTGCACGGTGCCCGCCCACGCGATCTCCAGCGGCATCATCAGGAACGTCACCTGCAAGGACACTGCTTAGAGTTTCATTGAATGTTTGGTGCACGGATTTGTTTATGTAGATCAGGCACACAAAATAGCGCAAATAAAACTTTTTTATATCACTTTCATTCTGTATTTTTCTAATTACTTTAAAATAAAAAAAATGAATTTGAAGATTATATTTTAAGAACTTTTCTAAGCATTGTTTTCAGAAAATAAATCTTTCGACTTTTTACTTAGCGGTGAGTTAAGGTACCTCCGGCTGACCATATTATAATAAAAAAAATAATAACATTGTTAGTAAAAATCTACAAGAGGTTTAATTCTAAAGACTTTTTCTTTAATTGATAGCTTCTTGAAGCTCAAACTCAAATTCCTAAGTGCATCATAAATGCGATAGAACTGACCCTGTTTGTGACTTCCTCAGTCAAATCTCTAATGATTCATCAGATCATTGGCTACTTTTACCTTATAAACTAAAAACAGACAAAGTAAAACGCGCCTATAATTATTTACAAACACTTCATGTAAAAGCGAGACGTTTCATCTTAACCAACATTATATTTAAACTTGCTTACAAAAGTAAAACAGCTATTTAACAAAGTTCACTGATGGTTTAGAAATATCAAGAGTTTTCTCTTAAATACATAAAACATGAGTCTGGTGTGGATAGCCGTTATTTATATAAGAGTCTTAGATATTTAAATGTTATTCACAATCTCCAGATCTGCCTGTACTATGAGATTGTGGTAACTGTTGAGAACGCTTGAGGGAGTGAGATACCACTATTGGAAATGTTTTGCGTCCTCTCCCTTCCACATTAGTTACACTTTTGGATTAAGAGGTTTTAGTAAGAGTTTTGCATGGATTTTCTCGGTCGCCGTAAATAACTTGCCAAACATAATTTGCCTCACAAAGTTTCTTGATAGCTTGTTAATTGTTTTATGTTTAGATACTTACGTTAATTTATAACTTGAGTGTTTACGTTGTGGTTGTAAAATTTTTGTTTGGTTGTTTAAAACTTTTAATTGACAGGTATGGTTGTGGGATCATGACAATTTGTAATAGATATTGTAAAGTGATACCTACTGAGTAAATATTTATAAGAAGGCCAATTAGGGACAAACGTACGTTCATTAAAAAGTATGATATATGCAAGAACACTTGTTTTGTAGGAACTTGTGAGAGGATGATTCATAATAAAATGATACAACAGTTTATCTGCGTATTGTCGAATTCACTCGATTAGTTTTCAAACCAACTGGAGTCTTTCATGATAAACTGATGCGATAGGGTCCGGAGTCAGTTTCGATAAATATGCAAGAGTACATTGTAGAATCATTTATGAGTGTAGGTAATAAATAGAAAACAGTTCAAAGCTAATTGTCATTCAGATCAAAATCTATTTGTTACAAATGATATTCGTCTGACATATTGACATAAAAATATTCAAGTCACAATCCAGGCTCTATTAATAATATTACTGTCATTTTGACCTTGATATCTCACCGGTCGCTTCAGTTCATTCAAAAACACATTAATCATAGATTTCATTGAACATTTCTCTAATTAATTGACAGTTTAAGTTCTAAAGTTACCGCTGACATCGCTTACGGGCTGATTGCATTATCAGATCATCCTATGACGTATGTAGTGGGTCAAATGATTGTGGGTATAAATATAGGCATGAATATGTCGGTCGGTACTGATTGTGAATATGCGGATGTAGTCACAGATATGTACTCGATGTCTAGATAGAAAGAACAAAGAAAAAATAGTTATGAAAAAGAAAACTAGAAAGTGACCATGAAGGTTAATACTCAAGAGTGAAAAAGAAACAAATGAGATTAATTATTCTAAACTTAAAAATGAAAATATGAGAACTTTTTGTTTCAACCAGAATATTCCAGCTGTTTAGTTGTTTCATGAGGTTACATTTTCTTACTATCAAAATCATGTGACAATTTCCTATGAGAAAAAACAATCCTATGGGTCAAAACATCATAAAAATTAAGAAATCAACGTGAATTTATGAGACTAAAAATACCTGAAAACAAACAACGTTTTTGTCATTAAGAACCAAAAATATCAAAACTCCCTCTCACCATAAGATCGGCGACAGCTAAATGCATGAGTAGCACATCCAGCCGGCTGGCTCTCCCAGCCCGCTTCCTCTTCATGAGCTGCGACAGCACCGTCAGGTTCCCCGTCGCAGACACTACCATCAGCACACTATACACTGTCATGGACACCATGTGCCCGTGGTTGAACCTCATGTCTAGAGGCAGTTCATCACTGGTGTTCAGGTGCGTCCAGTTCTTCTGGGACGCTCCGCCCGGACCTGACACCTTTTCATCTATATCCATGGTTGGTTATACTATTTTTTGGTTTCCGATTTCATGTTTTGCTTGCGATGGTTTTCGTTGTTTTCTGTAACAAATGGAATTTAATGTATGTGATATTCTGATTATTTCGAAATATGGTAAAAGATTTGTAGAAAATATTGTAATAAATTAGTGCGAGAGTCGTTTAAAAAAAACACAAAAATCATGCCACGAAAATCAAACAGACTAGTTTGTTTTTCATGGCATGATTTTCATAAAATTGAGTCAGCATGATTAAGTAACATTTTAGTTCGAATGAAATGAAAAGAAAAAACGCATGATAATAATGAAGTAAGTAAGAGATAAATAATTTGGAAACCCATTTACAAAACTCATTTTAGGCAGCCAAATTAGAAGTTTTTTTTCTAGGCATTCGCTTCAATTTTGATTACGACTACGAATATGCATCAAAATTATTATATCAGGACCTTTGTTTTGTTCGAGATTTGTAAAGGAGGTCACTAAGACGTGACAGATAATGGGGACAGTTCATAATTTTCCCAAGATTTATTGTGAGCACTCAGAAATACTCCCAAAGGATTGATTTCGGTGCTAAAAAGGTTAACATTGATAAGGATAACACGAAAATGCTTTTATTTTTTCATAATAGACATAAATAGTCTGATAATATTTGGGACAATGTACTGTTCTTTAATTAAATTTATCAATTAACAAACGAATTTTTTTTGAGAATAAAAGTAATTTTTGTACGAGTATATTTAAAATTTGTTTCTGAGATAAAATACTTGAAGGGTGATAATAAGATATAAAAATTGTGCATTAATAAGTTTTTATCGTAGTAAGGATGGCCGAATACATTGTTAGTTTCAGGATGATCTTGTTGCCTTAATAACACGACTTGGATAAAACAAAACCTTGAAAAAGAGGTTTGCAATGTTAATAGATACTGCACAATACCGCTCGGAGAACTAAACCAGTTGAAATACAAAGTAGGCGGTTACAACAATGTGTTAGGTTATTTGGGTTATTTGACTTAATTTAATTTTAGTTTTCAAAAATGGATCTCGGAAAGTTAAAAAAATAGAATAAACTTTAAAAATAACATTTAGTACTTCAGTATAGTTAGGCGAGCCACTAACAGCTGAAATGACGACCACGACCACTCTGCCAAGAGTGCAACGACTAAGAAGAAGATGAAGAACTTCACAATTTCAAACATTAAAAATTTGACATATCAAACTGCTCTAAAACAAATAATAATTCGAATCTAATCCGCAACCATTTTGTTTTCATAACCTTTGGTTTCATTTCTACAATTGAAATTGTCGGCTTGCTAACGCTGACCCTTGTCCGGGCTATTGCTTAATTATCCCGACAACAGAGTTGCCAGCTGGCAAATTAAGATAAGCCGTAAGTTGGCAACAGGATTACACAGCCTGTTTATAAGAATTTTCAATACGTATACCTATTTTATATTGAATCTTGGATATGAAACTTTAGTAAATAAGTTTTTTTTTACCGTTAGGTCTATATACTATTTATCTAGCCTTATATCGGTCTAACCATCTCTCTGTCTGTCTGTTACCCAGGCTGTATCTGATGAAACGATATAACGAGAAAAATAAGTAACGTAATTGAGACGAAATACCAGTCATATTAGGTATTTAAGTTACCATTTGGCCTATGTAAGACATGTAAGAGACGGTATTCAGTTGTTTTTGCCGACCGACTAAGGTCAAAAAGTGCTTGACAGACAAAGATTGATGACATTATTCTCCAATCATACTAACATTATAAAAGCGTAAGTTTGTATGCAGGGATGTTTGGTCCTCTTCCACGCGAAACCACTGATCGAATTCACACGAAACTTGGTACACAGATTAACACAAAGGATAGTTTTATCCTGATTTTATGTGCTCGTGGGATATCCCATCTTCAATTTGTAGCAGGCGGGCCCGCGGGCAACAACTAGTTATACAATATTTTGCATGTTGAGACAACGTTCGGATCCTCGTTAATATAATCCATACAAGAGCTAAATCAAAATATTTTCCAAACATGAAACGGATGAAAGTAATATCTTAAAGACTTAGTAGACTGTTTACGCAAAGATTAAATTACATACATGTAATTAAACAAACCTTGCTTCGTTATTTTCAATTAATGTCACATGTAGGCCTCGAATTTTCCCGGGGATTTCAGGGGAAGAGAGACAACAATATACTGCGCATATCGATGTCTGTTTTCCACAAAGGCAGCAAGTTTTAAGGGAAGGTTGACCCTAAAATACTTATTCAATACGAATTTCTTACATTTAATTCTCCCCGGTCGGCCTTTTGATTGATTAGGTTGTATAGGCATATTGACAGGAAAATGTTTCTTTACATTGTAATCAGGTTATTTTGTGTATTAGTCGGGCTCTTTTACTTCTTAAGATGATGTTGCTGTTCCCTCTACCTTTTTAAAATAGAAGGAGGACGACCCAGGAGTAAACATATATGCCAAGTGAAGGAAAAGGCAGAAATAACAAATTGAGTAACTTAATTATACCTAATTTGACTGGTATTATTATGAGACCTCGCGACAGGCCGAGAAGAAGACATACGAGCTTAATTCCTTTTCCCAAAGCTGGCCTGGCTGTTAGCCATAAACAGAGACAACTGGAAGGAGGGAAGGGAGATCTTTGCCCTGCAGTAAGTCACTAATGGGTAATAAAAAGTAAAATTTTAATTCAGTTTTCAGAATACTCAGTCAAAAGCTTTTCTCAATTTTAATGCTTGCTCCCAGATTAAGTGCAGCGCACTAAACCGGGTTAAAACTATCTTCATCAAACTGAACTAAGTGGATGAAACCTCCGTCTTGAGATATACCTAATTACTTTACTTTTGTACTTTAGCTACACTTTCCATCCTAAGTAAGTCGATTATCAAAGGAGGGAGAAAGTTTTTGACTATAAATGCAAAATGGGTCAAACTTTTAAGTCTAGCAACGTAGGAAGAACTAGTGCTACCACCTAGACTCGTAAAACTGCAAGTATAGGTTTCCTACCATCGACTTGTAAAACTATTGTATTTGTGGATGCGGGATACTTTACTGCGTAGAGTTGAGTCTTCCGCCCACGATTAGCCTCTTCCATAAATGTAGAGCTTCCGCAAAAGCAGATTTCTCATTGGCATGAAAATCAGTGACATGTAAGAAAGTACGCAGTCGTTATATTGATTGACTAGCTGTTGCCCGCGACTTCGTCCCCGTGGGTAGAAGATATAAGTTATGATTTATACCTGCCCTATTTTTTTTCACATTTTCCATTGTATCTTCGCTCCTATTGGTCGCAGCGTAATGATTTATAGCCTAAAGCCTTCCTCGATGAATGGTCTATTCAACATAAAAAGATTTTTTCAATTTGAAACAGTAGTTCCTGAGATTAGCGCGTTCAAACAAAAAAACAAACAAACTCTTCAGCTTTATATATTAGTATAGATTTTCAGATAATTTTCTGCGTATTGTGTTGCGTAGGAACTCTTATTGAGAAAGAGTTATAAGGAATTTCAGAATAATAATTAATCAAAATACCGCATATAATCGTAAGTAAAACTTAAAAGTGAATTGTCTTCACCAAATCAGAGTTACCTCAGGTAGCCTATTTACTTTGCACAAACTCAACCAAGGAGTTCGAAGGTACTTAAAACTTTGTGAAGAAATACTTTAAAACCGCATTAGCGTAGAAGTTGGGGGTTATCAAACAATCCGACACTTAATCCGGGTAAATATTAACCGGACTTGAGTTATGACCGGGTAAGCGACTTCAGAGGACTTCAGAGGTCACATTTCTTTTGTAACCTTGACTGGTCTTGAATATGGCTGTTAAAAAAAAGTTGAGTTAAAAAAAAAAGAAACTGAAGCAATTCTGCTTTAATCGGAACTGTGATAGTTCCTCTTTGGAATGTATTCAAAATTCAAAGGGTTTTGCAAGTGAGCGTGATGAATTACAGCGAAATGTCAAGACGTTTCTCAATTCAAATGTCGTAGGGATAAAAAAATGGTTGCCTGTAAAGTCGGTTTTACGGGCGAAGATTTTACGTGACAACGTCCTTTTCTCGGTAGAATATTTATTGATATGAATATAATTAAATTGCACAATAGGAACAAGGAATTGAATGAAAATAAGAATTGCACAAATTTTAACTATAGAAATATATTTTGTTTACTAAAACATTGTACATGTAAGCGCCGATTCAATGCGCCTAATTCTCTAGTGCTGCGCGCGCGGCAGACCGATCATAGTTGAGTGGGAGAGAGACGCAAGGCATTCGGCGGGCCTCTCTCTCGTTCGGTGACTCATCGTAACGTTACCGGGCGTTACACTTTTTCATAAGTGACTCCCAGCCGCAACCTAATTTAAGACGTTGTCATGTCAAAATGGGAACAATGGGCAATGGAATTATTCGACAAGGAAGAAAGGACACCCAAACTTATAAAAAGCTTTCGTGGATGGACCCATACCACTCGGCTATCCTTGAGGGCAACACAGTGTACTTGTAAAAGAGGCAAGACGGTTACGCAATCGTGTACTTGGGCCATGCTTTTCTGCTTCTCTCATCTCTTGAAACAGGAGTTTTGGAGTGATTTTACGCCTGGCAGGAACAGGACACTAGAAGGAAGCAGCGAGAAGAGTAGCGAAGACAGTAAAGTTACTATTTTGAGGTAATACAGCCAAATATATAATGAAATCAATCAGAGATAAAGTGATAACACAAACATAATATGATATATTATCTTTTCGGTCTGATTCCTTTATGGATGAGCAGAGCCAATTGTGCGCGTGAAGCAGAATGATTTGATACCACGAAGTCATGTGAAGGGAAAACCCTTTAAATAAATTTATTGTTTTGATATGTAAAGTTAGTATTTAAAGCAATTCTATCAAATTTTCTGAAATAAATCGTAAAGAGATTTGATATTGACATTGCTCAAAACAATTTCATTATTAACATAAAATTATAGCAAAAAAACAACCTTAAATAAAACACAAAAAGTTCGCGTCATAGTCGGTCAATTTATCTAACTCGCTAGAGTGCATCTGACAGAAGCAAAACATGCCAAAATATACACCACTCTTTCTGGTCCGGAAGTTAAATACAAATAATCCATGAAAAACAGTCATGCAATAATTATGTTGCCATTATATTTTATTTTGAAAGAATCTGTTTTTTGGCTGAATAAGGGTCACCTCTGCCTCTTGCTACAAGAAAAAATATGTCTCAAAAGTTACGCTGACTTGTTATAATGAACCACAAACATGACCAAATGGTTTCTAAGAATTTGGGTCACATTGTATGTTTAAGCCTTAATTTTTCTGGAAAAGACATGGTGATATACTTATACTCACATGTCTCTATCTGCCGTAGAGCTAATTTCGTTAAGATCTTAAAATGGTTTAAATATTGTTACGAAAACAAAAACGGATATAATAAGTGAAAAACGACAGAAGTACCTAGCAATAGAAAGTGAATTGATAATAATACCCTTACGTTTAATTCAATTGGATAACGCGAACAGTTTCCGAACTTTGTATTATGTTTTTGGTTTGTATGGTGCCCTTCATCACATTAATAGTAGGTAACTGTTTTAGCTGCCGAAACGAGCCGGTACACTAAGGTGAAACACCCCTTGGAATCGTCAATCATGCAAATATTTCCGATGATTAATTAACTCCTTTTTTTCTGATCAAATGGTTACTCAAAGGGGACAGGCGTTGCTTCAAAGAGTTTTTATTCGTACAGTAAATTATTCATTGGTTTCAACCGTATTTATTTTTGTAATCTATTTTTGAACTGTATGGTAAAATGATTCAGGAGTTTGTAGAAAAATATTAAAGGTCTTTAAACGTTATACACACACATTAATGATGACACCATTGTAGCGCTACACTGTAGAGTGAATTAAATAAATAAGTGTGTTTTGAAGCCAGATACATATATTTATCTGGCATACTACAGGATTTTTTTTAAGCATATACTACATGTTTTGATATGTAGTAACTATCGTGAGAATGATAAATTATTAAATGATGTAACGGTTTTCACGCGTATTTATCTAGGTAGCCCGACTAGTTTCGGCCCCAACCGGTGTCCTTAATCATGAGCAAACTGGGCTGCTTTTGTAAGACGACTAAAAAATCACGGTGTATGTTTTTTTTTCTATTTTCTTAGTATACCTACGCAGCTACGTTCATAAAAGTGATTTTGGTGAACAATACCCAGACAATTGCAGCAGTGTTAAATCCACATTGCGACATCGAAAGCTGTGCCACGCAAACGCGAAGTTTTAAAGTTCTGACTCGTCAGTTCAATATATTTGAGGGTATTAATCAGCGTTAACATTCGAAGAAATATAACTGGTTTACCGAACCATATTGGCATGTATATATTACTAATACTATTCCGCTACAACTATAACACGGTCTGACATCAAATCAAATTGTTTGAAGTTTAATAACATGAGGTAAATAGGGGAGCAACTGAGCTTGTTTATTTATATTATTGACGGCGGATCTGCGTAGCTTGATGTGGTTACATTTCATTAAAGTAAAGTGAACTAGGCTTAAACGATGAAACAAGTACTGTAAAAAGAGTTAATAAGTAATAAAAACTGGTTAAATAAGAGTCCGATTCATGACGCAGGGTTGGTGCAAAATATGCAAAATAAATCGGATGAGAAATTTTACGATAAGTATCCACAAATTTATTTGTCACGTAACAAATTTATGACCACAACATTTCTCAACACCCTCAATCTTTATTATTAACAGAAATACGTCATCTGTGATCATAATGATGATGGATTTCTTATTAACGAAGCAATAAAGTAAACGGATAAAACCTTTACAGACCATTTCTTGTAAGTAACTTCAGTTATAATAACCAAAATATTTCCTGCGATTACGGTCTCCAACACATTAAGTACCTAAAAGTTAAAAATAAAACGATAATATATCCTTCAAAATGTCAGTTGCCTTGCATTTCTCTACACAATCGAATATAACCCTTAACCGAATCATATAAGGTTCAGATTACATCGCGATTATTATGTCTCCTTTCGCAAGCGTTTTACCGGAATCCCGTTGTGAGTGGGATGTGGACAAATCTTTTTATCCTCCATTTAATCTTATAAAACCAAGTGAAGCGCATTATTTACAATATATTACTCGGCTATAAAAGTAAATTGGCTTCGATACAATTTTTAAATGGTAAACGCACTGATTGATTTTTACAAGTTGTGGAACTACTATTACTACTATTTTGTTTCGTAGATCCCAACTAATATTATAAATGCGAAAGTAACTCTGTCTGTCTGTCTGTCTGTTACGCTTTCACGTCTAAACCACTAAACTGATTTTAATAAAATTTGGTACAGAGGTAGAGTTGACCTTGAGAAAGAACATAGGATAGTTTTTATCCCGGACTTTTGAAGAGTTCTCTTGGAAACGCGATATAACCGATATCGACGCGGGCGAAACCGCGGGCGAAAAGCTAGTTAATGTATATATGTTACTTTCTACTAATATAATGAACGTGAACGTGAACGTTCCTCTTTCACGCAAACACCACTAAACGGATTAAGACGAAACTTGGTACCCAGGATAGTGCCTAGTAGTCTACTTGCGAATTATGTTTGATTATTAAACATTATTTCAGTAATAAAAACTTACAAGTCCCACAACATGAACGAGTTACATAAAATTGTTTTACTTTAATCCGAAGGCACGCGGTAGAAACTGCAGGGAGATGATTTGACCTATATCCTTCTTTTTCATTTACCCGTAAATTAACATTTATTAGCACAAGTTTTCGGGTTTTCTTTTGTTTATTTAGAATAATACCGCCTTTGGTAAAATCATGTTTTACGAAGAAAGATGTTTTACTGAAACATGTGCCTTTGAAGAAATATCACTTATATGTTAAACACACATCTGGTATGAGTTATAATTTAATGTAATATAGGTTAATATTTTGTTAGATTATAAAGGTATTTCAGTCATTATCTCGAATACATGTCTAATGTTTGTATGTAAACCATGAAAGGATACAAAAATACATATTTTTTTCAACTTCAAAGGCGGTGAGTATTTATTATGTACTGTAAAAGGAATATGTAGGTTTTATAACAAACAATTAATTAAAGAAACGAGGAGTCCACTCGCGAAATCTTCGAGCAATTTTTTTGCAATTGTGGGAGCGAGACAGCACTACACTCGACTTCCAATGCCACATAATATTTCTTTAATGGTGCCGTTTTTGACGTTTCATTGTAGTGCAAGTTTAGTCAGTAAGATACTGACACTACCCACTCAAACCCCCTAGGAGGAGGTATCCATGAGGAGTAACTCGCCTCACCAAAAAAATCCTACAGCTGAATGATGCCATAAAATGATTAAAATGTAGTAATTAATAGATTTAAAAACAATCTAAAAACCCACGTTTTTAAATGTTAACTGCATTATAATTTTATCAAAATCGGTCTAGCCGTTTTATAGTTGTAAATTGCATTGTCATCGCGTTTGAAGATACAATGAATATTTCAACCTGCTAGCTTATCGGGAAGTGCCACAAAATTGAGCAAATTCCAACCACAAATAAGAATAGTGAATAGCATCGTATAAAACAAGAAAAGTGAGTGTATAAAACGTGGGAATACTATTTAATTAATATATTGAATTACAATGACAAAACAATTTTAGACCATCTACAGAAATTATTCTATAATTTATTCCTATTATTGATTTTTAAATTAACATGTATTACAAAGCAAGTGTCCTTGTAGAAAGGTTTTTGCCTAAAATCTTCAGCTTTTTGATTACGGAGGCGTGGCATTCGGCCTCACTCTGTTAAATGACAGACAATTTGACGACAGCTAATAATTATGGAATGGATTTTATATTACTTGCTATTTCAGTACTTTACACGGGTTTCAATTTAGGACCCAATGTTCCAAGAGGATTGGGGTTCAAAACTATTTTTGTAATTTAAACTTAATACCCATTTTTAAAAGTAATTCTTTCTCTAAACTAAAAAATCTGTCTAGGAAAAAAGTCCTTTATTTTATTTTTCTCTACATAGGCAATGTGACATGCACTGGCTGGTATATTTTTTTTGTTATATTATTTTCTGGATAAGGAATCACATGTTTTAACATTTATCCCACAAGGTGATCAGCTTGGTTACGCAAATTCGACCCATCTATTTATATCTTACGTAAACTGCGGGTTAATTTTGATTACTGTTTTACGTACCCCAGTTTGTCGTCATTTCCTTACGATCTTATGTAATTGATTTTGTTTGACGTAATAAGGCTTGCTCCCGTGAAGTTTTAACTCTTAGAATTTTAAAAATATGTAGTTGTGCTACTAGCTGGAGACGCTGGTTTTATGGAATGAAAATAAAACTTATGAAAGTAAGCATGTTTTAGAATTAATTTAAATCTCAATTCTCAGCGAGTATTAGAAGTAGGTATATACTTTAAGATTTTTCCAAAGTTTTAGGTTTTATTTCATATAAATTCTGAAGACTATGATTACAGTATGCCGACGATTGCAATACACTGTTACAGACGTTAATTTAAAAAATAATCTGGCTGAATAGTTAAATTATATTACGCTACGAAATGCAGACCCCGCAATGACGTAGTACTACGCACGAGAGACCGCGCTACAATACGCAGACGTGCTACGCAACGTAGACTGTAGTATGACATAGATGTCGCTGCGCAAGAAAAATAAGATACGATGTTACATTTATTGGTATCAGGTGTGCGCAACAAGCCTTGGAACCAATTTAAATGATGAGGTATTAAAATTGCCTGAACGAAATTCTCTCATATTTACCTTCAAATATTTGTTGATAATATTATTGAGTATGAGTTTACTTTGCTTTTAAACCTATACCACTTGGTTGTCCACGAAATCAAAGTGTTTTTTGGCGTAACCAACTTTTGAATTGGGATCTCAAAGAAGCTCTATAGTAAAAAATCTCTAACTGCGTCATATGAGAGGAAGAGAAGAACGCGCAAACAATGGTTTTACGCACGCATTATACATATATGGAGATAAATACTGCAGGAGTCGTTTTTTTAAGGAAACCGAAATCTAGTTTTATGTTCCAAACTTCACACATACAAGTATAATTAAAATTTAATGTGGCACATTCTTAATCACGTATTTATGCGCCAACGAACCCGGAATCCGCTTGATTTGAGTTTATTTACCCGACGTTAATGAGAAAAGCCGATTAATTGACTACGTATGTGGAGCAATGTATCTGCTATCTGGTCCCAAATGTATTCAGAACTTAATAATATTATCTTAAAGATGTTATTCTAATCAGCTGCTGTGCATGTTTTGAAAACAAATTCTTATTTGTTAGTATAGATACGTTTTGAGAAAGTGGCATTTTGTGAGCGTGCCATTAATCGAATGTCGTAGGCTTTCGTATCATTTTTAAAGTTTCTTTCCCAAAGGGTATAAACGGAACCCTATTTCTAAAGATCCGCTGTTCGTCCGTTCGTTACCAGGTTGTCAAAATCAAAAGTCATTTATTCAAATTAGGCTACTAAGTAGCACTTTTTGAAGGTCAAATTACATTGACAGCACCCAGTTTTGCCCACCCGTCACCGCTTCCTAAGTGCTTTTGCTGTGAGAGAAGAAACGGCGCAACAAACTCCCCAGCAGCACGCTGTCTTTCCATTTACAATATAATTATTAAAAAATATATCAAAATAAGTGTGTAGGTGCCGTGCCAAATAAACAAAAATTTGAGGTCATGGTACCTAAGCCACTATGAACTTAAACTGTCAACTACTCGGCCAAGGTCAGCAGACCGACCAGCCACCGCAAGCAGCACCCGTTCACGAGTATGACGCAAGGGTCAGCCATCACCTCCCTCGCCATATTTGAGGGAAGGAGGTGACCCGACCCAAGACGCCACCGCAGGCAGTGACGACTAAGGGAGCATGACGTATCTGCTGCCGGCTAATAAAATAAAACTCAAAGAAAGAAATACCCCAAACGTTGATTTACCTGGCACAGCCCCGAACACGGAGGCGGCATAAATTGCTACGTCATTCAATCTTATAATTAATAAAATTATACATGTCAAAATTTCTAATAAAGAACATATACGTTTATGCGTATAATCATACTAAAAATAAAACAAAATAGGTAACACAATGTTACATACATAAAGTATGCCTATCAAATAACATAATAATCGTAATTGATTCGCTAGATGGCGCTACTAAAGTGAACATCTGATCCACAACAGTTCCGTATTAAAAATAGTTTAAAATTAACAATAACAAGTGTATTGATACATAGACCGCCTTATTTTCAAGTCAGTAGTATAATAACTAAGTGTGAGTGTTTTCAAACAAAACTGAACAGTGACTACCAAAAAAACACGAAATAATATCAGTGGAATCAAAATACAAAAAACAATAAATTTAACCGAAAGTGAACTCAATTTCATTAAAAACCCATAATTAAACGTTATAAATAGTGCAAATTAACATATATAAACAGTACATCTTAGTGCAGAACAATAGTAACATCAAAACAACAAAGTGAAAATATTTGTGGAATGTGTGCAAAAATTCGTGGAATGTGAGTCATTCAAATTCAAACTCCAACGGCACCATTAAAAAACAACAACTATCTTACAATTATACCCGTTAAATTCACCAACTTTTGCAAGGACTCATTGGCTCTACCTACAGATAGTGTGGGTATAGAACACAGATTGCAGTGCGATCAAATCCGAAGAATTTGAATCTCTTTTTGAATGTTTTTCAGTAATCTCTTACACGTAAGGGCAATTTAAAAAGTATTATCAACATAAAAATAAAATAAAATGGCTAGCAAAAACAATACTCGTAACCAGGGACCGGCCGGATACTCATTGAAAGGGTTTTTGAAGGGGTTTTTTTAAGCGCTTCAAGAAAAAACCCTATGACATATGTTACACCTTCGAACGGGTTACTGGAACCCTGTTCTGAACAGGTTACCCTTTACTACCCTGTAACACTGTAACAGGGTAACCCACTCCAACCTAAGACAATGCAATATGCACTCTTTATCATAGACATTAGTTTGAAAATAGTATAACCACGAGCGCACGTGACATCTTACCGCCCAGCGGCGCCATTGTTGCATTTACCGAGCGACTTGTAAACATGGAATAAAAATCATTGTAGATATGATCTTACAGTTTAATTTTGCTTGTCGCACTTTTCAAACGTTGTGATATATATTTTTCGTGTCTATACTTGTAGACCAGGGTCGATAATTTTTAAAACCAAATTAAAAAATAGTAGGATGAAACCCATTAGAAAAGGAGGGGAATATTATAAAAATGAAAGGAAAAATAATTTACGGGTGATCTGAGGTCGGGAAGGGGGTGGGAGTGACGTTTGAAGAGTAAAAAACGGTTTTTATCAATTTCCGGCAAAACTAAAATTCGTATCGAAAAAAGTCAAATGGCAAAGTTCTAAAAGAAAAAGATCTAAAACTTTTGTGTTTACATTTTTTTCACATAACGTCAAAATTTATGTGAAAAATCTAAAAAACCAAGATTGTGGTTTTTTATTTTTATCTTTTACCAAAATTTATTTTTGTAACGAAATTTGGTGAAAACTTACTTTTTTGTGTCCCAAATACGCTGTAATTTATTTGATTAAAAATATTTATTTTTTCACCTTATTTTGAATTAATATAAAAAAACACTCTAATTTTCAATCGAAAATTCACCCGTCAAATCTTCTCAGAAAATGCAAAAAATGAAAAAAAAACTTGTATTCGATTTTTTTTTTAAATTATTATAAATAATTTCATCTAAAAAATTTGATCTCATTTTGTGTTCAATAGACCAATAATCGAGGAAGGTTTTAGGCTAGGTATATAAAATTACGCTGCAACTAATAGGAGCGAAGACTTAATGGAAAATGTGGCAAATACGGGGAAAAATATTAATCTTCGAGGGGTTTCGTTCAAAAATTCCTAACTTATATCTTCTAACCACGCGGACGAAGTCGCGGGCAACAGCTAGTTACCTATATGACGTTTCGCGCGTAGGTAGTTTGTCCGAGAGGCGCGACGCGTCGGCGATAGAAGAAAATCAGCCGTAGTCTTAGTAAAGCAATGAGGGGCCGCGAGGGTGCAAGTATGCAGCTCAAGTTTAGTGGGTAATTCAGGGTAACACGAATAAAAGCCTTTCGTGAAGGTAACCACTTCAAAGGGTTAAGTTATTGAAGGGGTTAACCCCTTCACGTGGTTACCATAATGAAGGTGTTAACCATTTCGCTGGGTTTCGAGGATGTAACTCGAACAAAAGGTAACACTGCGATATGAGTTACCCCGTGTACGGGTTACCCTGTCAAACGGCTTAACTCTAAAGTGGGGTTGTCCGGTCCCTGCTCGTAACAAGTTACCCAAAAATAAAAACAACGAGTCACAGACGCAAAAAGCCCGCGTCTTGAAGCCAACTAGAATCTCTTCAACACCGCGTAAAGGGTCTATGAGTGACACAAATATCGAGCTAAATAGTTCCTTTGAAGATGATTGCAATGATACAATAAGACAAAAACTTAACGAAAGCCCGCAGTCTTCAATGAATTTTGTCTTAGAGGACAAGTTAAGAGAGATAATAAAGCAAGAACTAAATACATTTCTCGAAACAAGGATAAAATTCATAATATCAGATCAACTTACGCAAATGTCACAGCAAATAGCCGGGTTCAAGGAGTCTATGGATTTCTATAACGCAAAATTTGAATCCTATAAATTATGTTTGGAGGAAAAGGAGGAGATTATTAAAAAGCTACAAGTTGAAAATCAACACCTATTGACGACCAATATTGAACACGGAACAAGGCTGACACAAGTAGAACAAAGCCTACGTGAAAATAATTTGGAAATAAATGGGGTCCCCGAGTTCAAGAATGAAAATGTTATTACTACATTATTGCAATTAGCAAAAACGGTAGGGGAGCCACTAGAAGATAGCGACATCCTCCACGCAACAAGAGTGGCAAAGTTAAACCAGGAGACCAGCAGACCTCGTCCAATGGTAGTTAAACTTCGCACGCCTCGTCACCGCGACAACATTATAGCTGCAGTAGTCCGATTCAACAAAAAGAACTCAAATGAAAAGCTAAACTCTCAACACCTGGGTATTAGTGGCGACCGCAAGCCGGTATATGTAGCAGAGCATCTGTGTCTAGCAAATAAACAGTTACATGCCGCGACTAGAAAACTCGCCAAAGAGTTAAACTACAAGTTTGTATGGGTTCGTAACGGGCGAGTGTTTGTTCGCAAGGACGAATCACACTCCGCAATATTAATTCGTAGTTTGGACGGCCTATCTTTGCTTAAAAATGAAAAGACAACTAATAATAATAATAAAGTAGCTTAGCTAAGTAGTTATTACTAATTTTTATATTCATACTAACAATGATTTGGTACTTATATTTGTAACATTCGATATTTATTACCAGAATGTAAGAGGATTAAGAACAAAAACAAATGAATTGTTCCAAAATATTTTGTCAAATGATTACAAAATTATAGCTTTTACTGAGACCTGGTTAAATGCGAACATAGTTGATAGCGAGTTGTTTGACTCCAGGTATTTAGTATACAGACGCGATCGTTCATGCGATAATTTGAAAAAGGACGGCGGAGGAGTTCTTTTAGCTGTCTCACGTGAAATAGATTCAACCAGAGTACACCAATGGGAAAGCAGTAACGAGGATCTATGGGTGTCAGTTAAAATAAATATCAATAACACTGTTAAAAGATTGGCTGTGTGTGTCACCTATTTACCCCCTCCTGTTAAAAATATTTATTTGACTAACTTAGCAGATAAAGTCAGTACGATAATCAATAAAGTTGAAGAAATCCTAATTCTTGGCGACTTTAACCTGGGTTTTATCACATGGTCAACTGACAGCCATAAGAGTTACTGCAATCCAATAAATTATGGCAATATATTAGGCGAAACTTTTGTTGACTTTATATCTATAAATAATCTCTCTCAATTTAACTATATTTGTAACTGTGATAATAGAATCTTAGATTTAGTTATTAGTACTACGTTAAATGTCGAAGTTACCTCCTCTACTGATGTACTCACGAAAGTTGATCCTAAGCACCCACCTCTATTAGTAACTATAACACAGGGAAATGATAGAGGATTACGCCCAAAGAGCGTTGTACGGTCTAATTTCTACAAATGTGACTATCAAAAAATTATATCTGATCTGAGTATGATTAACTGGCAACAACAATTTGCCCAATGCAACAATAATATAAACGAAATAGTTCACACATTTTATTCGCAATTGAGAAAAATTATAGATAAACATGTGCCAAAGCAAGCAGCAAAAAGCACAAAATATCCTTCGTGGTTCACAAAACCGCTGATCAAACTGCTAGCCGAAAAAGAAAAATACAGAAGAAAATTTCGCACTTATAAAAATCCACGAGATAGGTTAAGTTACGAGTTACTTAGATCCCGCTGTCATGCAATGATTGATAAAACATTTAGTAATTACAAACATAACATCGAAAAAGATATATCCAAGAATTCAAGAGCATTCTGGAGTTATATTAAGAACAAACGAAATAACAAAAATAGACCGAATATACCTGCTAGCATGTTTATGGACAATATAGAAACTACCAACGGAACCGAAATCGCACACCTATTCGCTTCTCATTTTTCATCGGTTTTCACAGATCCATTAGCGAGCACATTAAGTGGTTTTCCAGAATCGTCTGAAGTAATAAGTTCAATTAAACTATCGGAAAGAGACGTCTTATCAAAAATTAAAAAACTAGATACGTCCAAAGGGGCGGGTCCAGATTTAATACCTCCTGTTTTTATAAAGTCATGTGGACGGCAACTCGCTCAACCACTCTGTCTCATATATAACCAATCACTATCGTTAGCGGTATTTCCGGATGAGTGGAAAAAAGCGCGCATCGTTCCGATACACAAAAAAGGCGATCCTAGAAATATTACAAACTATAGACCAATTTCCATATTGTCATGCTTTGCGAAACTATTCGAAAGTCTTGTAAGTCCAATAATTACAAAAGTCCTAGATAATAAATTTTCGGACAGTCAACACGGATTTCGAGTCGGACGATCTACGGAAACCAATCTTGTCAAATATATAACAGATATTTCAGGGGCACTAGATAAAAGACAAGAAGTTGATGCTATATATACAGACTTCAGCAGCGCTTTCGATAAAGTCAGTCATCCTCTTCTTGTTGCTAAGCTCCAATTTAGTGGCGTACATGGATCACTCCTGAGGTGGTTTTCATCATACCTCGAAAAACGTTCTCAATTCGTTGCAGTGAATGGCTACATATCGAGAGAATTTCATGCACGCTCTGGTGTTCCGCAAGGCTCACACCTTGGACCGGTCTTGTTTCTATTGTTTGTGAACGACATTGTTGATAAGATCATGCATAGTCAATGTTTACTTTTTGCAGATGATTTAAAAATTTACAAAACGATTTTAACCGCCGAAGACACTTTACTCTTACAAATGGACCTTCATGCAATAGAAAGCTGGTGCAAAACAAATAATATGAATCTGAATCCAATAAAATGCTTCCATATTCGTTTTACCAAAAAAAAGACTTCTTCTTCGGTTAACTACATTCTATGCAACACTAAGTTACAGAAAGTAAAAGAAATACGTGATCTTGGTGTTACGGTTGATGATGTGCTAAGCTTTAAACCACACATGAATAATGTTGTCAAAAAAGGTGCCCAAATGTTGGGATTTTTAAAGCGTAATGCGCGGGGCTTTCAGCTACCTAAGACTAGAACAATATTATTTAATGCTTTAGTACGGAGCCAACTCGAATATGCAAGTGTAGTTTGGAATCCCATCTATGCCCTCCATTCGCAAAAACTTGAAAGCATACAAAGGGCATTTACCAGACATCTAGCTTACTTTTCCCCAGACATTAGTTACCGGTATCCGTATGAGGAGCGTTTACTACATTTTAATATGAGATCTCTTCGAAACCGTCGTCAATCACATGATCTCGTATTCTTATTTAAGATCGTAAACGGCATCACCCGATGCAGTGCCCTGGTCGAAAAAATCATGTATTCGGTTCCATCACGAATTCCCAGGTATCCAATAACACAAACATTTTATATTCCGCGCCGCAATACAAACCTGGGCCTTAACGCACCACTTCTTCGAATATGTAGAACGTACAACGCCCTTGGAGTCAAATCGCGTAATATCGATATACACGCTGATTCATTAAAAAACTACATTGAAAAAATAACAGTTGATGGGTAACATGCGTACCATAAAGTATTTTGCTCAATTTTTCAATTTTCCAGTTTAATACTGTTTGTTTTATTTTATTTTATTTTTTGTGTTCAAGATTTTAAAGTTAAAGTTATATTTCATTTTGTTTTGTTTAACTATAGAGCTAGCTGTCTAACTTGTTTTATTACCCCTAGTTTTAGTATATTTTTATTTGTATAAGTAAATTTTAATTTAATATAAATTCATGTAAGAAAAACCTTAGTACACCTATAATATAAATGCTGTGTGTACCTATAATAGGCATGCATACGAGACACTATGTTACTTAATTTCTAATTTGTTAAATATGTATGTTATGCTGTTGGTATACCTAATAAATAAATAAATAAATAAATAACACGTCATACATTAATCCACACTAAAACCGTCCTGTGTTAATCACGGCGACCAACTATTTTTATCATTCAAGTAATCATTTATTGTATAGTAAGCCTTCTTGCATAGTTTATCTTTAACCGTTGATTTAAACGAGTTGAATGGCAATTCCAATAAACTAGGAGGTAGTTTATTGTAGAGGCGAACACTAAGCCCTACAAATGAGTTGTGTACCCTATGTAAACGGTGCGATGTACCAATTAGCTTATGTTTGTTCCGTATATTTATACTATGTATATCACTCTTTTTATGGTATAAGTGAAGATTTTGTCGTATCCATAGTATATTATCTAAAATAAATTGGGATGCTACAGTTAAAATGCCTATCTCTTTAAACCGCTCCCTAAGAGAAACTCTAGAGCCTAGCTGATAAATGGATCTGACAGCTCGCTTTTGTAAGACGAATATCGCTTCGATATCAGCCGCCTTACCCCACAGAAGTATGCTATAGGACATAACGCTGTGGAAGTAGCTGAAATAAACAAGACGAGCTGTGACCACGTCAGTAATCTGCCTAACTTTTCTAACTGCGTAAGCGGCAGAGCTGAGTTTATTCGCTAGGTATGCAATATGCGCCGACCACTTTAGTTTTGCATCAACCGTAACACCGAGAAAAACCGTTGATTCTACAGTCTCTAGCACTTCATTATTTATAACAATATTCGGCCCAAGATTCTTAACATTAGGCGTCGCGAATTTAATACATTTGGTTTTCTTGGCATTTAATACTAAATTGTTAATTGAAAACCAATGTGTGACGCGAGTGAGTGTATTATTTATTTCATTAAAATCATTTCTATTTCTGTTGACTTTAAATATTAAAGAAGTGTCGTCTGCAAACAGCACAACGTCACACATGCCTTTTAAAAAGAATGGTAAGTCATTAATATAAACTAGAAACAAAAATGGGCCGAGTATTGAACCCTGGGGTACCCCTAGTTTCACAGGTAGTCCGGTGGACTTGCTACCATTGACATCTACACATTGGACCCTATCACTCAAATAGGAATTAATTAAATCCAGTGATTTATTTTTGACACCGTAATGTTTGAGTTTGCATAACAGTGTGTCATGCCGGACGCAATCGAACGCCTTTGAGAGGTCACAGAAAACGCCAATAGCATTCTGAGAGCTTTCCCAAGCGTCGTAGATGTGTTTCAGTAAAGCTACACCCGCGTCGGTAGTTGAACGTCCCTTTGTAAAACCGTATTGCTCGCTATGTAAGAGGGTCTTGTGATTAAAATAATGCAGAAGTTGTTTTAAAATCAATTTTTCAAAAATCTTGCTAAACGCAGGTAAAATTGATATCGGTCTAAAATTACCAACGTCACTTCTACTACCTGCCTTAAATAACGGTATGACTTTACTGTGCTTCATCAAGTCCGGAAAGACACCTACGTCTACGCATTTATTAAAGATGACAGCTAAAGAGGGTGCTACAATGTTTATTATATTACTTAGGAGTTTTACAGAAAAGCCCCAAAGATCTTCTGTTTTTTTTTGACTGAGTGATTTGAAAGCATTGTTTATATCTAATGGAGTCACATATTCGAAACTGAAAGTAGAATCACAACTGGGCACGCAATTACGTAATAAGTTTTCTGCATCAAGTGATGATGATTTTAAGGAACTCGTTGTAGTTAATGGTATATCTGCGAAAAAGTTATTAAAAATAGAGGCAATTTTATTAGCTTCAGTGACTAATTCATTGTTGTATAAAATATCGAAGTTGTTGTCGCGTTTCGTAGCCTTACCAGTTTCTTGATTAATAATATTCCACGTGGCTTTTACTTTATTTAAAGAGTTTTTTATTTTTTCGCTGATATACTTAGACTTGGCCGAGTTACAAACCATCTTAAAAATTTTTGAATAATTTCTAACATAATGTATAAAATCTGTGTCAAATTTATATTTTTTCATGCCATATAACTCATATAACCTGCTTCGACTTTTGTATATGCCAGTAGTGGCCCATTGGTTAAACGAGGCAGCAGAACTGCTCTTGACTTGTCTAGTTTTACACTTAAAAGTTGTTTCGAACTCGCTTTTAACTACATTAAAAACCGATTCATAAGCCTCATTAGGGTTAGTCGAGTCCAAAAGCGATGGCCGTAATTTTGACTTGATGTTGATTTTAAAACGAGAGCAACGATGCGCTGTGTAAGGCCTACTGACTACCTTAATGGTTTTATTAGATAGTAATTGAGAAAAACTAGCAAGTTGGCCACAATGGTCAGAAGTAATATTAGTTAAAAGTAATGTTTTATTTGCTTCACAACTACTAAATATATTATCTATGCAAGTTGCAGAAGAGGCCGTAAACCTAGTTGGTTCGCAAAAAAGGTTATTTAAATTAAACGACTTGAACAAATTCAGCAGTCGGATAGAAATTGGAGCTAATTCTAAAATATTTACATTGAAATCCCCACAAACTATAACTTGCTTATTATTACATTTAACTTTCGCTAATGAATCTTCCATAACAGATTCAAATAAATTAAAATCGCTTGAAGGGGGTCTGTACACACAAATTATAATGTATTGCTCTAGTTCCACACAGGACAGTTCAATAGTGCGCTCGATAGAAAGGTTAGCAATATCAGGACGTTCTTTACATTTAATTTCGTTTGAAACAATAATAAGTGACCCTCCGCGAATAGCACTCTTTCTTACAAACGCACTCTGTATGGAATAATGGACGCTATTAAATACCGCCACCTCAAAGTCTCTTAACCAGTGTTCAGTTAAACATAACACCTGAACATCGTGATTTTCAATAAATAAACTTAATTCTAATTCTTTGCCGGAGAGGCCTTGCATATTTTGATGAACAACATTCAATCCATGCAGCCTCCCCGTTGTCCCGCCTTGCTGTTTAAACAGCTAGATGTATATAAATTGTTAGTACAATTACTAACATTATAAAAACCCTTGGGTACATTAGTACCTGAATCTGGTATATTATATGCTAATAATTTAGCAATTCGTCGCTTACATGCACTTGACAAATACATACTGTATTGTGTCAGTTTAAATGACCTAGAAAATTTATTTATATCAAAGTACATAATTGAATTTTTGTTATAACAAGTAATATTATAGATTAATAAGTTTAAATTGTATATATGCATATTCTGCTCATAAGTTAATGAATTAGAGTAGGGCAGAGCACAGAAAATGAATTTACATTTCTTTTTTTCACAAAGTTGTAACATTAGATCAATACAATCAATAATATCTGCTCTACTGACAGCCAGACCATCCCCAAATAATAAAATACCTGTGGAACCTGCATTAAACTCAGACAAAGCAATTTGTCTTGAAACTTTGTAAAAGCTGGCACCGGGTAAACAAGTATTTAATACACTCTGCTGGGAACAGGAACAAATGATACTACCTAATCCTTGACCTAATTTATCTGAAAAGATATGTGTCCTTATAATATTATTATTTTTTTTTATTTTCAAGTTAACCTTTTTTAAAGCTGGTGTAGTGAACACCGGTAAAGGTTCAGCACTCTGAGATTTTACAGAGGCCGTGGGTGGAGAGCAGGAGCAGGCACAACACAGATTATTGGTCAGGGACTCATATCTTTCCGCATTGTACCTGACCAAGTCAACCAACTCACCGGCCTCAACCATGCGTTCACTCAGTTCTTTTTGTGACGCTTCATATTTATGGAATATATCTTGCAGAGTGCATTCCCTAGACTCAAGCTGTTCCTGGAGGATAGCTATATCTTGATCATACATAATCCTACTTTGATCTTGTTGCCTATTTAAGGCCTGTAACTCTGAATTTAAATTTACTAGCTTTTTTCTAAGATAGTTATTATTGTTTCTACTAATATTTAAGGTACTAATATTTAAACTAATATTATTTAATGTCAGGACGACGTATAGTATTTTAAGTTTTTGTTACGGTCTTCAAATTGTTAGATGACTAATAAATGAGTCGTTAGGTAGTCTCTTTATTTTTTAACCTACCAATTTGTTTTCCAATGCAAGGGACCGGCTCGCACTTAACCGGTTTTTAAAAACGATTTCTTGTTACCGATATCTTAACTGTCTATTCGAAGAAATCTTTGTTGTATTTACAATAATATTTTCCTGTGGGATGAAAGGTAATCTATTGATACAATATTTTATTACAATTTCAATGATATAATGAAAATTTATTGATATTGTGTGCATATTATAAATAGATCCTTTACAATGATTTTCTATTGAAGAAAAGTAATTTCCTTGATGCGTTTTTGTTATTTAATCCTAGTTTCGCTAGGATTTTGAGGTGTTACTGTCATCTGAACTTAAAACAAGCATTTCAAGAACACAAAAACACTTGTCCTTTGCTGGTTTCGAAACTGAGACACGTTGCGTACAGGGAGATTCGTGTGATGACCAATGAACACAGACATAAAGAATATTTCCAACTTGCTTCATGCAGTCCATGGTTACACACGTTTCGACATATACACACACATGGGTACACAGTATGTATGTATATATACATATGTATGTATGTATCCTGGTTCTTTGACATTTCACATAAGGTTGATAAGGAAACGACCCTTAGGATTAGATTACTTCCGCCCTAATTTACGATGAGAGGATTATACGATGTTTTTGTTTCATTCAAAGAAATGTAAATACTCTTTAGTGTGGTATCGATTGACTACTAACTAATAATTATTTTTAAGAGTCTGTATCCAATGCACCTGTTTCAGCTTGTCATAATGGGTAAATCTCTAAGAGAAAAATTAACCACAGGAAAAGTCTTGGTTAAAGAACATCAGAGACTGGACTGAGATAGCTAGCGTAGAAGAGCAGTTTCACCAAGGTATTGATAAGGAAAATAACAACATTTTGATCACTAACTCTCACTAGTTGCAGACTAGAAGCGGATCATGGAAAATGTGGATCAAAGATAACAAAAACGTTTTTAATCGAACATACAAAACGTCGCGACCAGTGGCTTAGCGTGGTGACCTACACCACTCGGCTATCCAAGCAGTTTAGATCATTTACCTGCATGAATCCCGATGGGTTGGCAAAAATAATTACTAAATGGGCTTCTGAAGCCGAAACTCAAAACCAACGCGCAAATGACCAAGCTTTGCTTATTTTAACCTCGATAACTTTAAATAATTATATTAGTAAGTGAATTAAACCCGGACCTATAGCAACGGCCAAGGAGACGGGCTGACATCGATCTCTTCGTAAGGGATTGATGTGAAGAGGGTTCGGGTAGAACTGGAGACAAATGGTAGAGACATTTGTCTAAGAGTAAGCCACAAACAAGTTAAGAACAAAAATGGTTTCACAGCTACTTCGGGTGGGAAATCAACAACCTCTCATGTTTCTTCCTTTGGCCTTCGTGTACCAAAAAAAAAGAAGTTTTTTCGGTTGACAACACAAGTGATGATCACTGAGTATAATGTCTGCATTGGTAGTTCATTAGATTAAAAAAAGCAAAAGACTTTTTAAAATAACTATCTTGAGAATTATTTATTATTAAATGATGCAACGGTTTACCCGTATTTATTTATCGGGATTACCCGACTAGTTTCGGACCCAACCGGAGTCTTTTTATCTTGAGCTGACGTTACGAGGTCGCGAGTCGAACTCGACTCACAGCGACATTTATTAAGGTAGATACTTAGCTGCTTGCTTTAGTTACATTTAAATCTCAGGAATGCAAGTAATAAAATGACAAGATAAATGCAAAATTACTTTGTGCAAAACACTCATCTACAAACAGCCGGACCTTACGACCTCATCTGCATTAATTGCACGATTAAGTACAACTAACAACAACGTTCACATAACTGCAAAATCGTAACACTGGATTATAAACTTTAAGTCAAAGGTATAAGTATAAATATAGCGTGATGTAAGTCGATCGCCGTGGGTGTGTTCGCTAGGGTAATGTAATTAAAATTATCGAACAAGTAACAATAAAATTAATAAGCTTGATACGGATATGGAGTGTACATGGAATGTGTTAAAAGTAAAACAGGATTAAAATAGAAAACCCGTGATGTCATTGGTCATTTGCGACACCATGGGTTCTGTACATATACGCTATAGAAATACTAATTTGCAGAAAAAGAAATATCACCTATCAAGTTTATGTCAAAGGTATAAACATCAAGGTGTGCCAAACGTTGCTGAGTTCTTGTTCTTATTTGTTGTTAATGCAGCAACAGCGATACAATGTCTGTGAAAATTTGTCAAATGTCTTTCTATTACGGTTCGTGAGATGTCTGCCTGATGATGTCTTCGGATGGGCAGGCGGTCAGTTCTACTTTTGATGATGAACTAAGTATATCAATGTCATGCCAAAATGGTAGAATGTACGATGTTCTAAATTTTATTGGAACAACCTCATTGTCTATACTAGCTTTTTGAGCAGATGGTATATTTTACTATAAAAAAAACTTATAATAACCATATTCTATATGAAGATTCCTTATCTTCCATCCTGTGGCGCGACTGTACTGAAGTACATTACAAAGACACGTTCTTAGCTTTATTTAGTTTTTGTGTTACATTGGCAAGTGCTCACCTGTATAGACATCCTGAAGTGTCAAAATCTTCAAATATTCCCAAGTAACACTTGAAAATCGTTCGAGATTTTGTTCTTACATCAAAGGGCTTTTTAAAAAGGTTTCGATACGCTTTCACACTAACAAGAATAAGGTTATCATGTATATTTTTCATGAAATATTCAAAACGTACGTTGGAGGAGATTTTACTATGTGTGCTCAAAGTTTTAGTGACGAACGTTGAGAGCTTTTTTGGTAAAGAAGCAATTTTAGCACGAAGTTAACCGAATTCTTTAAATGCAATATGTCTATTTTGTTTTGTTCATTAAATTCGCTGCTAGCGATATAACTAATAATATTTTTTTCATAACAAAACCATACGATTTTGTTGTGAAAACGGTTGAAAAATCGACTGCAAATAAAAACTACTCAGCCAAATACAATAAAATTTAGATGGACAACAAATACAGCTGCTTCACGTTAAATGAATTGGTTCGTCTAGTCCGAGACTTTGAGGTAACAAATATTTAAAAAACATACAGACAAATTGAGAACCGCCATTTGAAGTCTGTTGAAAAGAGTCACGTAAAAACAGGGAAGGAAGAATAACCACAAACGACGCCTGTCCACAAATTACATTACTCCGAGCTCTATCGCTTAAGAATATTTCAAATGTACTAAACTGACAAGTCAAAGGCTCACTGGTCGGTAAGGAATGCCTTTCAAGTACAATTAAAGGCCCTCAACATAATCCTACTATTATCCTAATATTATGCGCGAAAGTTTATGTATATGAATATTTGTTCCTCTTTCACACAAAAACCAATGAACGGATTTAGACGTAACTTGGTACACAGTTTTTTTTATAACCAGGACTAACACATAAGATTTTTATACCGATTTTATGTTCCCGCGGGATCATTTTCGATTCGTAGCGGGCGGACCCGTGGGCAACAACTAGTAGCAAAATATAAAAACTAACAACCAGCAGCTTAAACAAAAACTCACATTTCTCAGTCTTTTGTTTTAGATTTCAGATTTTTTTAATATAATCTGCACTTTTACACTCATTGCCAACATTCTTGTGTCACTTGTTATGTGTCTAATCTTGGTACTGCACACGTATTACAAATATAGATCCTGTCTCGATATGAACTAATAACTAGTTTACATCACACTGTCGTCACTCAAGACTTAGTTGTTTATATTGCAAGTGACGCGAGATTTCTATAAAGGTGCAAGTGTCTTGCGACCAAGAAGATTGATATTAACATAATAGCGAATATAATAAAATTGCGTGTTGTTATGCCAACTGGAACCTTAAAAGGCTAATCGCAAAGATAAATGAGGATGAATAACTTTCTTAAAGATTTATTTTTGGCCAGTTGGGCTACCACCACGCCTAGAGAATGTTGAGGGTGTGGAAGAGAGATGCCGCTCAACCATAATAATTTTACTTTAAGACTTAGTGGTAGACTCTCTTGTCATTATTAGAAGAAGTTGCATTTATTATTTTCTTTAACAATCTTCTTTAAGAGAATTTGATCTTCAAATAAATGCGTGTATGAGTTTATTTTTCTTTATAAATTATGTCGTTCAATTTCAATAATTTGACAGTAATAGAGCTGTTAATGAAATGAGTACAATAAAATAAAATAATTATGAAATATATATTTACTATAAAATCAAATCAAAGTTGAATAGTTTTTAATAACGATGAGTCCTAGACAACCTTCATACGTGAAATAGTGTTATTTTGAACCACAGAACTATGACATGAATAGACCTAACTTTAACTATTTTTTAATATCTTCTTTCTTAATCTAAAGTCTTTGTATGGAAAGTGAATTAAGATTTCAAATAACATTCATCTTTCTTAGATAATAAATTTGATTATGCATGTACTATTAAGCCCAAGTGCACCGCAGTGCGTATAATTTATACAGTCTGAAGGGGACGCTGCTCTATGGTCTAGTGCGCTGTTACACTTTCACACAGCATTTATATTACTTTGCCATTGTGAGAAAGAGATAGCATTCTACATTTCACATAGCGGCGTCATGCTTCCACAACGACAGCTCATAGTGAAAAATCAGGGGTAATAAATGTAGGAGTAATTTGACTAATTAATTGAATTGCTCGTTATAAATATCAATTTTCACTTTTTAATTATCCTATGAATCCTTAAAATAACTACGAAAATAAAGTTCGAAACCGATTATAATGATTGAGTGGGCGATTTGCTGTAAATTAAGGTTAATTAAAGATTGTGACTCAGGACGAGTTGATTCTGTAAAAATGTCTATTTATTTACGAACTTTATTATTGAATTAATCTTCTATCAAGATTCGGGGAATATCTGACGTTTTATTGACGTATTTATTGTGGGAGTTTTACACTAATGATGAGGGAGCTGTTCTCTGTTTGCCTGATGTGCCATTATGCCTGATGATCCATATTGAAGCAACTGTTTTCATTCAAAGTACTTTAAAAACTAATTAAGAACACTTAGATAATTTCCTAAATATTTGTAAACCCTATATTCAGAATAAATAACCTTGTTAACTATATACATACTTATACACTTGTGGAAAATCACAGGCTGGTGCACACGGTACCTATCGGACACAAGTATTAGAATTTATTTCAGATGAAGACACATTTTTTTTAAATTCAGGACACCTTAAAGCCTTTTTCCACCAGCAAAAACGTCCTGCGTATTTTTTATACGTCTTGTAAATTTAACAACAACAAAACATGTATTATGATGAGCTGAAGCGTGTAGGGTCACGATGACCCCAAAGGTCAAAGCTGGCAGGTGATGTCAGACACATCGTTAGTACTATCGGACTATCTTGACAGGCAAGGAACGCGTGGATGTGTAGTAAACGGTTATAAGACGTAGAATCGTTTTAGGTACTTGTTATGTATGAATATATTTAGACGTATTGTGTTGTTTGTTATATTGCGTTTTAGTTTTTGATGAGAATGTGGATTTTATGTTTTCGTTTTGAGTACGTAAGGAAAGAGGGACTTTTTATGTCCAATGCGTAATAGAAACAATATACGAAAGTTTTGATTAAATAAGCGTCACATATATGCAAAACGTCCACAGAACAGTATATGTCTTTCGTGCTAAAACAGAGCCCCTGCGCTACTTTCTAATAAAAGTACTTTTTAACATCATATAGTACGCGGAATTAACACAAAAAATTAGGAAATGTCTTGTTTAGCCCGACTTTCCATTCAAAGCAAAACCTGCTCTACATTTTAATCGTACTGAAAAGTCACATACTTTTCAGCGTCGCAAAATTTCTCTAAACGAGAATTACCACGTTTGTTACCGCCTTGTAAATGGTTTAGATTATCAGTAAGATTGTATTAGGCATTTCAGTCACAATTTCCTTACAAGTTAACTTGAATTAAAATTTGGGAACATTGCGACGGGGCGACGTAACGTAAGAGGTGACAAATTAGAAATGGTAAAGGTTTCCTTTTAAAGGTTCAAGCATAGGCATCACTTTTTTATTGTCAGAGAGGAGAACCTCTGTATCTCGCTTTTCAGCATCTATCCCAACAAGATGAGCAAGTGTCACTAGATTATAATCTAGTAAATTCGCGATTAAGTGTCACGCTGTCTCTCTCATAGTAAAGTTGAAAGACATTCCCTTAAAAAAGAAGACTACTTAAAGCGTGGTTTCTTCTATCAGTTTTTAAGGTTCTCATGATATCTCAATATACATGGAACACTACGAAAATTGAAAACATTAACATACACACATACCTCTTTTCGATAACTGATAATTCCATTTAAGCAAAGAAATGATGCAAATTTTACCCCTCCCTGTCATCATAACACATGTTCTTCGTGAAACAAAACAAAATAAAACTGAGTGCTATAGCACTGCAGACCACGACCTATTCACGTCGCCGCTCGCACAGACCTTCCGAATACCGATAACCTTTCTATCAATGTTTTTATACAACATGCGCATTGCTGGTGTTTTTAATATCTTTAAGATAGTTATATTATTTGTTTGTGTCGATTTCTGGATGATATTAACCGCTACTATGTTATCTGAGAGCATGTTATTGCTTTTGTGGGAGCGAGTCCGCGCTCTACATTTGAGTAGCGCTGTCTCTATCTACAGCGAACACAGTCGAATGTTGAGAGCTTTTAGTACAGTCATTCATATTGTATTGTTACGTTCTTGATTTGAATAGTCCTGATTGAATGATTGTCACCTAGAGGGCTCGTGATTCATTTGTTGATGCTGGAAAATAAGGTGAAGGTCAAATATTTTTATTGTATATTCATGTGACTGATAGCTTTATCCAGTTATGTTGTCGACACTCAATTTTATGGATTCTGAGAATACCATAATTATGTTACGCTGAGCCTATGGCGTATATTACCTTCATGATTTGTTTTGCGAGGTAACTAAATACCTCGTTTTAGCGATAGTGTTATTTTGATTAGTGTGAGGAGTTCATAGCTATTACTGTCTATAAAGCTATGACACGGTCTGTCCATAGATGGGTGACCATCCTTGTCTTCCTCCGCGTTTCGGAAGGTGCAATAAATTGTGGATTATTTACATATCTTTAACAGTTGTTATGGGTCAGATAGTCAGAAGCTAGAAATTCTAATAACCAGTAAAACTGAGGGGTATCGTGTTGCCCAGGTAACTGGGTTGAAGAGGTCAGAAGGCAGTCGCTCCTTGTAAAACACTGGTACTTATCTACATTAGACTGGAAGCCGACCCCAACATAGTTGGGAAAATTCTAGGACGTTAATAGGCTACACAAATCAAAAACAATTACGTCAGATATACTCTTGAGGGATCTAACTGGAACTCGTGTAAAAAGTTTTTCTAAAAAGAGTTATTCCTTTAGGAAAATACAGTCATTTGAATATGACGTAAAATGTTACTGACTGCCCTAAAGTTCAGGCTCACAGAGATATAAAAAATGAGTTTGTAAAGACTCATAATAAAATACTGTGTCGTATCGTATAAGGTACTCTTTCATTCTATTTAAATAAAATAAATGTCTTAATAAAAAAATACGTGTTTGTAAATTTAATTCTAAAATAAAGTTAAAAGGAAAGATATTTATTTTGAACAATAAATATTATTATTTATTTAATAATGGACTACACTGAGTACATACTGGGATAACCCGACTAGTTTCTGATTCAACTAGCATCCTTAATCATGAGAATCGGCGACGGTTGGGTTCCTACTTCAAACAAATTTTGACCGCGTTTAGATATGAGGCATTCGGAGATGACTAACGAGTTTTTTTTCAGTTTTTCAACGCTATTATGCTTCATTAAGAATTTATCTCGCTAAAACTATCAACTGCGGTATCAATAGTCATCTAATACATAGAAACGAATACATAACACACCGTTACTCCCAAGTCTCTTCCTCGTCAATTATACAAAAAACAAAATAAGAACGACTCAAATAGAGTGTCAAAAAGCAAAACTTTATTTGCATATATGTAGAGGTAATCTAGTAAAGCACACAGAGGAAGTATAAGCCGGGCTTTCAGACTGATTGCTCGCATAATATCAAGGCTGTCTTGTCACAAATGCGTATCCGGAACAACGCGAAACGACGCATTAATGGTGAAAATAAGACTTTGATAACAGGCTTTTGAGATAAAATGAAAATATTAGTTTAAATTATAAACGCAACATTTGTCAGTATGGGTAACTTTGATTATTTGTATGTTGACATTTAGTTAATTTTGAAGTGACGTAACTCATCGAAAGAGAGAACATAAATTTTTGTATATTAAAGTGAAGTGGTCTTGTAAAATTTACTCTCTTTTACGAATTCTGAAATGACGTGGAAATTAATGAAAAAAAGGACTAAAAAAATAGGTAATAGAAACCAATCGTCTGCTGTTCAATCTTTAGTACGTAAATCATCTTTAGAGCTAGGGCTATGGCTATAACTAGATTTTTCTCGTATCTGCTTCGGGATTTAGTGACTGTGACATTTAACTTGGATCTTAAATGTCTAACTAAGGGCCGATTTTTCAATCGCCACATAATTTTTATCTAAGGAATAAAAATGGCCGTTTGACATATTTTCTATACAAAAGCTGTCAAAACGTCAAACTTATTCGTCAGATAAAAGTTATCTGGCGATTGAAAAATCGGCCCTTAATCTATCAAATTATCTTCATGTAAGTATAGTAGGTAGTACAATACTTAATAAAAAAATATATAAGTCCATTTAAATTCATTAACCCTTTAATAATTCCGTCTAAAATTTAATTCAGAATACACAAGCCCTCCAGCTGTTTATTAAATAAACCTTTTGGAAACAAAACAACGATTTAAAATTTTAACTTTGGGTACTCTTTAAAAGGTGTACAACAAAAAGAATATAATTTAATTAAAGTGTTAATTTTTGTTACTTGCTATGTATTGTCACCCATGTGTGAAATTTCTTTGCTATTCGTGTAAAATATTTTAGTAAGTAGTGGTTTTTGATACGCAGTTATCTTCCAGAGGTTTTCAACACCTGATATAATTTTAAAATGTTATCTTAATGCTATATTTTTTTATTTTTTTATACGACTCCCGCTCTTAGGAGTTCAAGCCTTGTGTCGCGGGGGGTTTACAAACATGCAACTCACATGCACAAAGACACCCAGACTCAGAACAAGCATTCGTGGATCACACAAATGCTTGTCCTACGCGGGGATCGAACCCGCGACACGACGCGCACAGTGGGTTTGGCATGGTGACCTCAACCACTCGGCTATCCGTAGATAGATAGATAGTCTATTAAAGCACTCACCAATAAATATTAACAACGACGAACATCCTTCAGTTACTCCGGATACTGAAACAAAACGGAATGAAAATTAAAGACACATTCTAAGATATCAGAAAAACCACCCAAAATTGATTACTCTGATTAAATAAGGACTTATTACATCACAAAGAATCAAAAACAAACACTCAATAGAAGGAAAACAGATAATTAAAAAAGTTTAAAGGGTGTTTAAAACTTTAGTTTAAAACATACTGTATAAAATACGTAATGAGAAATGTCTTAAGTAAATAAACAGTTAATTAGCTATAAGTAAACAAAACAGTGTCACACGCGAACGCTTATCACCTATCTGTTAAAGGTCGTCTAGTAATCAATTTTCTAATTAATAAGTTAAAGACACAGCATATTAAATTGAGGGAACACAAACTAAATTGAATATGTTGCGAACAAAGTGACTTTCAATCATAAAGTGTGAATAATAAGCAGAGATGTGTAATTGTACGAAAGGGTTACCGCGGTCGCGTGCAAAGGATTTAACATGGGTAGGTTTTAGTCAGTAAATATCTGACACTCCCTTCCACTCAACCCAAAGCGGGGGGGAGGCTTTTGAAGATTGCCCATCTGAAAGAAAAGAGGTGTTTTGGTAACAGTTAACTAGTTTCGTTCTTAAATGTCGTCCGCTGATATTATAAAATGTTGATTTGTCTATACATGCCACTTGTAGTGGAGAAAGTATGACCCATAAGCTTTGGGACGTCTTGACTCAGCATTTATTAAATACGTTTTGAAATAAGAACCTAAAATATTGATTTTATCTTATAACTAAGATGTAGGGTTGCGATCTCTAAAATTTTTAAACAGTGCAAGACGAGTGAGAGCATTATATGAGAGTCACAAATCCCGGACATGTCAATAGGTGTGGTGTGGGGACGGTAAATATAGCGACTCGTTCGACTACAAATAAAACCCTCCCCGGGTTGGGGATGAAACAGAGAGATGATGGCAACCCTGGTTAAATTAGAGTATTGACTATTGAGGATACTTGTAAAAACTTCTGTGCCTTTCTTCTATCAGCACTGTGAAGTGATAGATTGAAAAACGATTATAATATCTATTACAAAATCTATTCGTGTTATGAATTTGTTAAATATTTTGGGTCTTAACTAAGTTTAAATGGTGTAAAGTAACCGTGATCACGAATAAGTTTTGTTCTTTAACCTTTTAAAGTTTTAGGGTCACAGCCTCTTAAATATTCCATTAAAATTAATTGCTAGTTAAAAATCTAAATTTCACTTTTGTCCAGATTGTTAATTAATTTATCTTTAGGGTCGTAAAACTTTTAGGCTCGGTCTTTTTGAATTGTCTTTGAAAAAAAAAGTGTTAAGAATAAGACATATTGCTGTCTTATTAGCGCTAAAATGATTAAAAAATTAATGAAGAACAACAGGTTAAAGGTTAGGTATCTCCGTTACATCGTTAACCCATCAGTTAATTGGGCCAGTGCCCGCGTAAACACATATTTTTGTAAGATAACGTAACTTATTTTGATTTGAAGCTTTGCTGAATTATTATTTTAAATGGGCTTTATTTTACCTAACCATTAACTAATTACCATTGTACCCTAACAGTGTATGTTTTAAGAATCACTGCTTTAATTCCATGGTGTACAATAAAGAATGCAGAATGAAATGCTTCCCGCTCTTCTAAGTTATTCAATCCTCGTGTCGCTTAGGGTACAAACTATAAGTCACATGCACAACGACACCTAGACTCAGGGTGAGCAAAAAGCGTTCCTTCAGTCGTGGAACACAGGAAAGCTTTTCGGCTATCTGTCAGTCCGTTTGTCACCAACAGTGGCAGCTAGACATTTGAAATTTTCACAGTTGATGTATTTTTGTTGTCACCATAAATAGAAATACTGAAAATAAAGATCCAGGTTAAGCTCACCGCTTTATTATATAATACAAGAAACAACATATATATTACGTCGCAATATAGACGAATACTGGCCGGTTGGTCAGAGTATTGGTCTCCCGCGTGCGCGCCGATAACACTTGACCCGTAGGTAACTCAAATTCGAACTATCACAACAAAGTTATTAAGATACTACTAATTGGACTAAAATGTGAATAGAAAATCAACTAAAACTGTACGGAAGTTGTTTATTAATTCATAACTTATATATTTTGTACAAGAGGAATGGCGACAGATAGTTAAGCTTTTTTTGTGTTCAGGTTGAAACGCTAATGACTTCAACCCACGTTGAGGGCACGGCGTGGGGATATGTCGGGCTTCCACCGACTAAATACACCCCGGGCCCCTTCTACTGCTTTAGCTGGAGTCACGGGATCCCTCGCGCAGTTTCTAATTAAGCTAAGCTAAAGATATTTAAGCTTGCCACCACGCTATAACGATTATGACCTCTCTGACATGAGTTTAAAGACAAAGAAGAAGATACACACACAAGTGTCAAAAACTGGTCATACGTACAGGTACATACAAATAGGGTAAAATGATAATGCCATTAAATTGATGACCGTAACAAGCGCTGCCTAAACTTATTCTTTTTCCTTATTGTAACGGCAGGAGAAATACAGGTGTTTGATAATCTATATCTATCTATATATACTAATATATGAAGCTGAAAAGTTTGTTTGTTTGTTTGTTTGAACGCGCTAATCTCAGGAACTACTGGTCCAAATTAAAAAAATCTTTTTGTGTTGAATAAAACATTCATCGAGGAAGGCTTTAGGCTATAAACCATCACGCTACGACTAATAGAAGCGAAGATACAATGGAAAATGTAAAAAAACCAGGGCAGGTATAAATCATAACTTATATCTTCTACCCACGGGGACGAAGTCGCGGGTAACAGCTAGTTAGGTATAATCTACAATAAAGTGAACATTTTGGTTTTGTGTGGGTAGTTGTCAAATATTCTAATTAAGTTTTAACCCACCCACAATCTAGGGAATTGCGAACAAACCGCAAGCAATTTCAAACATCCCAAGATTATTGACGGATATGGCATAAGTATACTTAGGAGAATGTGTTAGTGAAAGTTATATATCCGTTTAGTGTTTACACTTAAAACTGTATGTTATCCACGTGTATAACCTTGAAGACCGACAGCAGTTACTACATGGGCAGCAAGAGCAGTTAGAATTCAAAGATAGCGGGTAAAAAATATAATTAAGTTACTGACAATAATATAATGCCTACTTGCCTACTAATATTATAAATGCGAAAGTAACTCTGTCTGTCTGTCTGTTACGCTTTCACGTCTAAACCACTAAACCGATTTTAATGAAATTTGGTACAGAGATAGAGTTTACCTTGAGAAAGAACATAGGATAGTTTTTATCCCGGACTTTTGAAAAGTTCAATTGGAAACGCGATATAACCGACCTTGACGCGGGCGATGCCGCGGGCGAAAAGCTAGTCATACATATTACTTATGGGTAAATCGCAAGCCAAGGGGTTGCTATGAGAGTTCCGTACCTAGGAACTCTATTCCGAGGCACTAATGTCTGTCCGTTTATCTATCCGTCTGTCACCCACGATTTCATGAACCATTATAGCTTAAATAGCTTGACAGGTCAAATTTTCACAGATGACGTATTACTGGTGCCACTAGAACAACAAATTAAGATCGAGATCACAGTCGTAACCCTTAAATTTGAAGATGTTACCTAATTTTACAAACCATTGCGTACTGGTAGATTAGCATGCCTATTTACATGATTGCATGATTACATGCCGAAAAACTGCAATGCAAATATTTGGTGAATCTTAAAACATAATTGGTAAAAAAGTCCTTTGCAAAAATATTTTCCCTTTGATATCCAAACACGCATAATGTTGTTCACAATATAGTCTAGGCACAGATAATAGAAGTTTTTTCTTCAACAATAAGGTCATCGTGTACTTAGGTGGCATTTTTTTTCTTAGATCACCTGCATGACGTCACAAAGCAAATGGCTGTTTATATAACGTTGTGCAGGTCAGGTTTGACGGCAGAGGGCAGTGAATGACGTCACACATTATAGGAGCTAGAAATATAATGCTAACAAAACTTTTTTTAAATAAATATCGTGTAATAAACAGCCCTTTAGCTTTGTACTGGCTGAATATTATGTCAATCTCCGTTTCAAAAAGGAATAGTCTGAGCAGTTTCTATTAAAATTTGAAATGAGAATGTGTATAGTCTGTAATGGAAGCATTGTCGTCGTCCAGACTCCGGTAATTGAATGTTCAGCCTACGCAATGTAAGGAAGAAGGTTTTTGAATATATTACGTAAACATTAAGTCTTGAAATTACACAATAAAAATAGTACAACACTTTTCAAACTATATTAATTGCTCAGCTCACTATGGTAATTATTGAATACGAATTAATGTTTTAATTGAATTAAATTTCCATCAATTAAATAATGTTCGTTGAACGCACAATGGCGGACTTAATACTCGTAAACAGTTTCAAGCAAATTCAATTAAGTAGATTTTCTAATACGTGTGCCGGAAAGGCGAGAAAGTGTTAATTTATTAGAAATTTCAGCTCAGACTGAAGCAATTAAGGCTTAATGTAACCACGCACCATTACATTGAGATTTGGTACTGAAGGTGTTACAGTTGGAAATGTCTCTATCTTAGAGCACTTTATAAGGCTTAGTAAACACAAAAAGGGTGAATGAAAACAATCAGACACGAGGAATAAAACAATAAATAATTGGCCAAAAATATGAGTAACATAAAAACATGATTAATGTTTTCGTATTACGGCATGATATTATATCATCTAATAGTTTCGACTAGAAGAAACTCTGCATGGAAAAAATAAAAAATTACGTGCTCTAATATATTAAGGCCGTGCCGTTGCGTTCTAGAGTTGCTATTTCTTTTTTCTTCATAAGGTTTAATTTAGAGAAATCTTAATAAAATATTTGAGTAAAAGTTAAGAAATAAGTAATCTAAATCCATTTTGTCAAACATTAAATATATTTAATTATCATGCATATTTATTTACAAAATCTATTCACAAATATTTTTGGCAGAATAAAGTGATTTGACTTTCAGACATCACATCTTTGTATGCAAAGTTCAATGTCGGACCATACTTGCGACTGCGATGATCTAAAGATTAAAGATAATTAGTAAAATTATCACGCAAGAGTAAAAATCCCTTTGTCATTGATCTCATCTGACTGAAGGACTTTTTGTTCAGTTAAAACACATACTTTCTGCCCCATGGTAAACGTCAAACTAGAGACCTATTAGATGATATTTTTCGTACGCAAAAACGTATTTTAGGTGAGGTGGAAACAAAAACAAAAAGAACGTGTTCAAGTTTTTGAAATATCGAAAAGAATTGTTCTATTATACTATTAGTTAAAATGAATTACCTTAAACTTAAATTACATATTATATTAAAAAAAATACTTCAACAAAAAATATATTTAAGAAAATTATCACGAACAAAAACGGTACGTCATTTTTGAATATTTAAAATTCGAACGTCAAGCCTTTCATTTCGGCTAATCTGTTTTCTTTGAGTTTCGACCGAAGCTCTATAAAACCAGTATGGTTCTCGGAATAATTTAGAATTCTTTGGAAGTTGTTGACATATTGACAGATCGATTAAATAAAGACGGTTTAACCCAAGCGTTTAAAACTTTGTGATGAAGCACCTCATGTCGCCATGGAAACCGGTAATGGAAGCCAAGATTAAAAACCCCAATTCTTGTTTATGGTTTGTGTTGGAAAACTTTTTCTATTAATTATGATTAAAAGTATTTTAAACAGAAATCACTGATATTGACTGTTACGAACAATCGTTTTTCTGTTTGTCGTAGTTTGTCTTGTTCTGCAAAAAGTTATTCCGCAGTCAGGAATATATAAGATTCTAAGCAACTAAAACTCAACATATCTCAAACAAAAGCGTAATATCGATAAAAACCTCCTTGAACAAAAAGTATAACATCATGTAAAAAGACAATTTTAAATAGTGAAAATAACATCGAATCGCGGACTACCAGAATTTTATAACTTCTCTTTCGACCCATGGCTACTATGCATGTCTTTGCTAACAAAATATTGCATAATAACTGCACATAAAGAGTGTAACAGTAGACTGGGTCAATTTAATCCTTTCCTGACGTCAGTGCTTGATGACGTCATCAGCGGGCGTGTCCAAACGTCATGAGGTCTTGACACAAGGCAAAGATATGAAATCATACTGTTAAAACTAGTATCAAAGCTCATTTGAACAAATATCGCGACACTTGCAATACTTTGCGGAGTCATCCAGAACTTGTATGAAAAATGATTATACATGGGCAGCAATGTATCGCAACACAAGATAATTCACGCCTCGTCTAAAGAGCATTTAATTGATTCAATTGAAATGTTTACTGGGTCACAATGTGTTCTTGAGGAGTGATGGTGATGTATAGCTATAGGCATCATCACGAGTCGTAACTTCTTGATAAAAATGAAAGATGAAATTTAATCTTGGACACAGCGGTGAAATGAAAAATTCTTTGTAGCTAATATTATGGTGAGACGTTCTTATCTTGAACCATAGACCAATATAAAGAAAGCCGTTTAATAGATCGATTTAAACCACAAATTAAAGACAGCTGTCGGCTATTAAAGTTGGAATTGCGAAGCGTTAAGCCTTAATCGTCGTGAGCCTCGCTGCTTTGCCTTTAGGCTTGAAGTAGCGATATCAAAGAGAAATTACGTTTCAGTATACGCAGGTTACACTAGTACTACGTAAGCTCGTGCGTTGGATTGTACCTAAATAATTGAATGATTACAAGGAGAAGCTCGTGGCTAAATTACAAATGCACAAGTTTATCGATAACGGGTTAAGCTACGCTTGGCGGATGACCATCTATGTCATAATCAGTATTTTTTCGGATTTCGGAAGGCACATTAAATCTGTTATTTATACATCTTTGACACTTGTTACGGTTAGTTAGAAGCCAGGAAGTCAAACAACCAGCCTCGCTTAAGGTATCGTGTTGCCCAGGCAACTAGGTTGATTAAGTCAGATAGGCAGTTGTTTCTTGTTAAAAACGGGTACTTAGGTACTATTACAAGAAATTTGCAACTTAATAGTTATCATCAAAATCGTCATTCATAGCCTTTATCCTCCCAGTGCTGGGCATAGGCCTCCCCTTTCCCGTGCCACCCATCTTGCTCCCGGACGACCGATGCTTCTTTTGCCTTGTCTTGGCCACCATTCTGTCACCGTCTTAGCCTCGTTATAGCGTCACCAACGTCTCGAACCTTGGTTCGTTTTCGGATAATAGCTATATTTCAATAAAATAAACACAAATTATGAGAATGAAAGTTGGTTTTCTTAGAATAAGTAGCAGTCATTTACCCAACTTTTGTTCTGTTTATTTTGTCCTTGAACTAATCTATCGACAATGCTATCTAACATTTATCCACAAGCCCATTAGTGGAGAGAAACAATTTGTGTAAGTGAGGAAGAGAGAAAAATTACAATCTCTCGCGCGTTACTCATTGAAAGTCACGCGACGATACCTCTGTACCATAGGATATACGCAAAAGTATCACTCGACATGGTGTTCGAGATATTAACAAAAGTATACGTCTACTCATTCATAGGAGTAAAAAGGATGCATAATATATTATCTCTTTTGTCTTCTTCTGATGAACTTAGTTACTGTTTGCATGACAGTCAATCGTTTTTCTTATCCTAGCCTACGCGCATCGATGGGGTTCATTGTTCACTCAGCTCGAAGCTGTCAAATGACGAATGTTTAATACGTTGAAGACGGTCGTATAAGCATGTTTCACTCTCACAGAGTTTAGGTCCTTGTATTTTCAATTTAATACGAAATTAACATTCTTTATACTTAAATAAGCTAAGTCAAAATGTTCTGCGATTCATCTGTCACAAAGGCTACTGAGATAGGTTTGTTAGGATCGATCCTGTTCGTCCGATAAAGCCCGTATACCCCGTCCCTTAAACTCAGTAGTATAATTTTGCGATCAGCATTGTATCAGCATCAGTCGTATCTTATATCTGCTCAGTGCCAGCGTTTGACGAAGGCATGGTGAGGCGACGGCCTAGGAAGCTAAATTTGAAAGGCGTCAAAGTGTCCTGCTTCCTTTAATCCTAAAACCTCAGCTCAACTGTCTGGTTTGAATAATTGATAGGGAGGCACACCAATAACTTGATCCATTAAAAGAAAACTATGTTACTGTTGATGTTGATGTTGCTATTTCACTTTTCTCATCATATATTGTATATGTTCGTTCACCTTCTGTTTTCTAACTGTTACATGTCAGGTATGTTCCAGACACTTCTTTCAATCAATAAAGGTTTGCAACGTCTGAATGTGTTGTACGTGGAAACTTCGTGCTGAGTTTGTCACCGGTACTTTTCTACTGAAATAATTATAAAACCAACTTCGAAGTTTGTTCCAGTTAGACCTTTTGTTACGATAAGTTACTTTTGCAGTGAAATTTTAATCAGGTGTCTTTAAATTTAATTAGGTATCTCACTTAAAATATATTTTTTCAATTATTTAATTAAAGAAAACCAGCATACTCGAGTAATGGCAAGGCTGTGTTAAGTAACGTCAGGTGAATACGAAGGCGGCAGATAAAACTTAAGCTCTAGGATAAATCAATGACTAACACTTACGAAAAGTTAAATAGATTCTGATAAAGAACTACCAAAGATAGTCTCCATTACTAAAAATCTAAATCGCATCACAATATCTCTTTAAATACCTATAGGCGTTTTTAAGAACCAATTCATAATTTATCGTTTCGTATCTAACCTCACACAGAGACCTTTTATAAAAGTTCTTGAACACACTTCGCTCCCTACTCAACCCTGATGGACGGAGACCTATGCCAAAGTCTAAACTCTAGACAGAATTCCATTTATTTATTTTTTTACTCTATTAGTGTGAATAGTCTTCCTTCATCCATCACCCGTTTAGTATCAAGTTTTGATCTGACATTGTCCTGGATAATATAGGATTACGCAAAACTTTATAATCTAGTCACGTGGTTCGGATCGAGGACAGCAAATTGAGGACTTACCACCCTATTTGAATAAGAATGTTATAATGTGGGAGAGGGATGCTGCTCTACGTCACGCATAGCGCTATCTCGCTTTATAAACGCGGTGGCGTAAATGCTCATGAATCAATAACACCGCAACAGCTGTAGGATTAAACCGTGACTAGAAATGTTATGAATTGATTGAATTTCTAACACATTTCCGCTTATACTTATAAATATTTTTTATAAAGTGTTTGCATGTTGAAAAGCGTTTGTTTGAGATTAATATTTTGTTCAATATTTTTTCCTTGAATAAAGCCTTTGTTTTGAATATTTTTTAAATAACTTGTCATTGATAGTGATCAACTTTTTTTGTTTATTAAAACAATGTTACATACTATATCGTGCTAGCTTTGAAGAGGGGCATTTTCGCAACATTAAAAGTCTGGTAAAGTGTGCGTTTGGACTATCGACACTAAAATTCTCTTACAAATATGCTAAATACCTTTCATCAAAAATACATCATCTGCACGGATAGCTGAGTGGTTGAGGTCACCAAGCCAAACCCACTGCGCGCGTCGTGTCGCGGGTTCGATCCCCGCGTAGGACAAGCATTTTTGTGATCCACGAATGCTTGTTCCGAGTTTGGGTGTCTTTGTGCATGTGAGTTGTATGTTTGTTAACCCCCCGCGACATAAATAATAAATTCCTTAACGCAGGAGTCGTTTAAAAAAAAATAAAGAAAAGTTTCAATTATTTTTATCGCGGTTCATGAGAACAACATGGTGACGCACTTATACATACACAGCAGAGCGCTGTAAAGTAACGGGGTGTCGTTTTAATCTTTCGATTCGTAACAACAAAACTACAACAGAAGTGAGATCAACGACTTTGTAGTATACCAAGAAACTTTCAAAAAAGGATAGTAACACCAAGTATTCCAAAGGTTACAAACCTGACCTTCGAATCCGTATCATATTAACTTCTTTATGTCAACATAGTAATCCATTCATCTTAAGTGAGAAAGTGTCGGCTATTAGTATCCGATGTCACCAATGACCTAATTAACCTCACCTCCCACATAAGCACACCTTTCTCATAAATATTACAGAGGTCTTTATTTGCCATACACTGCTAAGAAGGTAACTATATTATGTCAAAAAAAGTAAAGACTGGGATAAAAGAAAGACTCAAAAAGGAAGGTTCTTTTTGAGTATAAGCAGTTTCTTGTTTCTTATTTTCGGAGAATGAACGCTTTGAAACCGGCTTAACCGCACTCAACAAATATTATTGAATAATTATTCACACGTCTATTACGTTTGGTTCATAACATTATTTTTTGTGAATATTTAACTCTCTTGAAATACTCACTACTCATACTCAAAGTCAATATTTATTGCTTCCATAATTAACAGTATAACAGTGAGCAGTCATAAAGTCAGTTGGTAGAGAAAGGCTATATAAGTAGAATATCTCGGGGCACTTAGCTGTAAAGCACTTAAGTTTCCAGACCCTCTCGCCTTGTTTTCTCACTTGAGAAAGTCACGTGATGCGGTAAATTCCTTTCATCAACTCATACTGATGAAAGGAAAACTGCACTCAGATTCATATGATGTTGCAAATACATACATTTCATAATCACTGAATTTGAGTAGGTAATTTATTATTTAATACTTTCTAATAGTTTTGCAATAAAATAAATTAAACTAAACTAATATTTACATTTTAAAACTATATCAATACAAAATGAAATGAGTAAGTAATCTATACTCTATACTAATATATAAACCTCAAGAATTTGTTTTATCTTATCTTCTACCCACGGGGACGAAGTCGCGGGCAACAGTTAGTTAGAATAATAAGCGCCCAGGAAGAAAATCCCTGAAGATTAAATAAAAACAAATAAATTACGTATCAAAAGAAAAACTACCTTATAACAGTCAAAAGAAGTCCAATTTACAAACGTAATCAGTTTCCCCTTGCCCCTGACGAATAAAACTTCTATTTATTTCACAGACAAACTGGAATAACAAAGTTTAAAAGACATTCCTTTTACTTTGCAAAATAAAACCGCCGGAGACTTAACATTGTTATTAATAGAAATTGTTTGCGGTTTAAGAAACGCTAATTAAACTAAACTTCTATATCTTTGTTAGAGAAAAAAGTATTTGTGCTATTGCTTTGTTTTAATTCTTCTAGATTTTCATAACGCTTTGCATAGGTAGTGAATGAAAATAAATTTTAAGTTGAAGCTGCAAGTCATGGCAACTTTAAAATTTAACCAATCTTTGAATTTTGAAATATCATATGTTCGCTTTTCATCAATGATATATTGATTATAATTATATCTAATTGTGGAACGAGACTACACTTCGTAGACCGTTTTTCGTACTTTTCAACAACAGGCAAAATCTTATATTAAGATGTAATCGGTAAAACACATCGTGGACGTACTGTCTCCATTCAAAACAAATTCAAAAAGTAAATATTATACAGTATTAAATTGTTGATCCCAAACAATGTAAACCAAGGGATATTAGCTGACCACACTTAATATTACAACGTTGAGAGAAGAAAGAGTTTTTGCTTAAACGCGCTAATCGCAGAAACTAAGGAACCTAAAAAAGTTTTTTGGTGCTACTTAGCCCACAGGTAGTACGAGCAAAGATGTTGTGTAATAAGATACTGAAACGGAAAGAAAATGCGTCCTCTCCAAAACTATAATCTTTCTTATATCTTCTAAACTGCTAGCAAAACGATTCGATTTTATATTTTCTTTTTCTGCTCGTTTAAGGATTACACTCTCTTATTAAAAAGTTTAGCTGCCGACAACATTGTGTGAAATAAATAAATGAAGCTCAGACAGTAATAATTACATACAACTACTTAAGCGTTTGCGAATATCTAGGCAACTATGAAATATAATATTTTATGATCATATTTGTGAGTAAAAAGGGTGGAACAAGATGTTATTCAACATTGCCATATTCCTATTTTAAATTTAAACAATACCTTATTGTATAAGTAAGGATATTGTAATGAATGATGAAACTCCACAAGATTAGTTATTGTTGTCAGGTTAAATATCTACTACATAACCTGTTTGGAGTCAGTCCGTCTTTATTTAAAAAAATAATTATTCCTCCGATAATCCGTTACTATACTTTAGAAGAAATTTATAAAAAACGCCGTTAAAGCATAGTATAACCTGATTGCTGGCTATTTAATAACGGTAGTTATTATAAAGCCTTTCTCGCCAAAAAATAATGTGACTTTCATTTTTGTTAGAATCAAAAATTGTTTCCTGAAATACCGATATCGCCTTATACAACATCACAAATTACCTCTTTATAATAGGCTGGCAACCAGTACCGTAAATAATGAACAATATTATCCAAAGAGTTTTTATTATTTTTGGACTTGCAGTACAAAAGAAGAATGTGAAGAAGACTGATTACCGTACGTAATTTTACCGGAATACAAAACCACCAAAACCTTGAAAGCTTTTCGGTGTAAAAATAAGTGTGAAAAATACAAGGGAGAAAAGTGAAAAGGATTTTTTGGAGTTAAGATAAAGTACTGTGAGATGTTTACAGTTTACTTATTAGGTCTTCTGCGTAGATAAATTACCATTGTTGTACCACCAAATGTGGAAACGAGACCGATACATGGTCTAGATTACTCTAGAGTGACGTCTCAAATTGTGTCAGGCTTACTTTAATAGATTGATGATTGATAAATAAGAGTTAGAACAGTACAAGATAAATACTACAAGTTCATAGAAATAATAAAACCAGACCATGTTTTCAAGTGACGTCATACGAAAGTCATTTATATTTTTTGCTAAGCGCTACGCACTTACATTCATCTAGTCCTCGCCGGGCTAATTGACTAATCCTTCCAGAATGGCGACTGTCCAGTATCAAGCCAGACACCGCTTTAAATAAAAGAATACTTAACTATGACGTCACATTACCCATATACACATATGGCATCCATATACACAGTGCGCTTGCTACGCTCTAGCTTCTAGCTTTTGAATACGGATTGTTATTGTGAAAGAAAGACACCGTTACGCGCTGTAGCATGCGATTGCAAGTCTTTGATTAAAGCGCTGATGGATTAGGGACGTCCATGTTAAGCCATTGATATTAAAGACATAATAGTTAAAGATTTTCCTGATGCTATTAATGATGTTAATGTATAGTTCTATTAAGGCAAATGGTTTTGATAAAAACCTAACTTAACTCTTCTAACCTCATCTAATGTAACTCTAACCATTTGTAAATTACGTAAAAGAGTATCAAAATATACAATTCAAATAAAAATATACACTGTTTAAATGTAGACGACAAACCCTTAATTTCCTGCCTTTCAAGTCTATTCTATATTGCTTTATTTCCAACTCGTTTATTTTCACATCAGCCGCCATATTTATAGGACTGCTACACAGTGAAACAGCCTCAGGGTAACGTCATAAAAACTTGACTGTTCACGAAACTTTCATGTGTGTTAACATAAACAGTTAAATTATAGTGTTCTTGAAGTTTATTTGAGTTTGTAACGTTTGTCTGCCTGTGTTAACTGTGATATGTTTTTGATCTATGTGGTCTGAGCGGAATAAGTGAAAATTTGTTCAAAAATAGGTACTAGACATGATTTTGACTAACAGAAAGTCAAAACAATAAACGCCGTACATATATTAGCACTCACCGAGGATTGTGTTTTCAAGAGGGACCAATGTTGTTTTTTTTTTTCTGAAAAACTTCGTAAAAATCTTCCATGTATGTTTTAATCAGAAAAACATTGCGGTAATATTTTCAAGTTTTATCGCAGGACAGAAGGCCAAACAGTACGAAATATGACTTTAAGAATAAAGATATATCACATACCTACCATACCTACACCGTACAAACATAATACATGTGTCCTAAATTATTTTGAGACCGTATCATCGATTCATACCCTCGTATTGAACCCGACCTCCAAATAACAATAGACGGAGATAACATGACAGATGACAAGCAAGTCAGACGAGAGGGATCAGCTGAGTTTCAGAGGGACTAACACCGCCTCTTAAAATAGATTAGACGATGTGAATATCTTGCTGTACTTATACATTGCGAAGTTTAATTCTGTGCTTGTATTAAAAGCCACGCAGATCTGCGACTATACAAGCTTTTTTTATCCAGTGGAAATAATCATGGGCATCCTTCGCCCTGGGGTATGCCGGACTCCTACCGGCTAAAACCACTGGAATGCTTCCCTGTTTCCTTTAGTCCGGGGCCAAGCGGGAGCGCTTTCGCAAACTAGCGCCAGCGACTGTACAAGGTACATTTTTCGAACGGCAGCGGTGACAAATCGCTTTTATTAAATGCCAAGTCAAGCTCACGTCACTTGTCGAGAAGTAATGTCACAGATTGGAAGTTTTCTATTGGGTTTCAGATAGAATGAGATTTTATGTTGTATAAGAACTCTAGTGTCAAAAGTGATTTATGTAGGATACAAGATATCAATGCACCTACACAATGTGACAGTTGTGTTGTTTTACAACTGCAAGTGCTTTATTTTAATGTTGAGTTTAAAAAATATACACTCATAATTTAAATCTATCTTCATAAAAGCTAGCTGGAATTCACTATTCTCTTTAGCTTCTTAAAACATTTCACGAGTTGATCACAATCTATTCGTAAAGCACATTTTTTTTAATTGGAATAACCTTGCTCATTTGGATTATCTTATTGAAGCACAGTTATACGTTAACCACTTTAGTCAAACTATTATGAAAGGTCTAAATCCTTTGCTCGAACACGACCAAAAAAGTGTAAGAACTCTTAAATCAGAAATACAAGGACCTCAGTAACGTTGTGGAGAAAAAAGAAAAATAGAACTATTCGTCTGTATGTAGGTATATTATAATTTCCAATCCTAAGGTCACGTAGTAAGATTGAATAAATTATATTGCCGTTTTGGAGTCATAACAGCGCGCGGCGTAGAGCAACATTTCTCATCTAAAATTTCATATCCTCTATACTTGTTAGCGAATTGTTCATCATCAGCCCAGCCTTTTCCCAACTATGTTGGGGTCGGCTACCAGACTAACCGATTTCAGCTAAATACCAGTGTTTACAAGGAGCGACTGCCTATCTGACCTCCCAAACCCAGTTACCTGGGCGACACGATACCCCTTAGTTAGACTAGTTGTCAGACTTTTCAAGCTTCTGACTGCCTATAACGACTGTCAAAGATGTAAGAATAACAGCCACGGGACCCACAATTTAACGTGCCTTCCGAAGAACGGAAGGCACGTTAAACTGTTAGCGAATTATTATAATGATGTTGTCTACGGACAACAAATAGGTACTGTCCGTCTATCTATCAAACCCGTTCATTGCTCTTTTATTGTAATGATCGGTATATAATATTATTGTCTTCAAACCTTGTCTTGTTGATGGGAAAACAATAGTTCTTTGTTTAAACGGGCCTTACGTTAAATTAATTAACGTAATTTGATTCTTCCTTCTATTCATTCTCTTTTTGACAGATTTAATCGTAATTTTTCCTCCTGGTTTATTAGACTTGCATTTTGTAGCACCTTCATCAAGAAGTTGACTAAATAGCACGAGCATAGTTTTTTCGAATCGAATAAGTAGTACCTGAGATTAGGGCATTTCCGTAAACTAAAGAAAATATGTAATTTCTTTGCACTTTTACCTTTGAGTAGTTGAACGCGCTAATTTCAGCTAACCTAATCATTCCTACCCCAGCTTTGGATAGTAAGATAAAGGCACATATTTTTATTGTAATTACGGTAAATAATGCTAAGTATTAAAAAAACAATAAAACCTCATTTCCTCGTGAAAAGAATTCAAACTTATGTAAAAATATTTATGCATAAAGCACGTTTAAAATTACTTTACGTTAAATACACATTATGTTAAACAAATCTAGGTAAAATTTCTTGAAACAAAGAGCCAACATGATTCTCACTATCAAAAAAGACACATCAGAAAAAGCATTAAAACCATTTTTTTTATCTAGCTCAACAAATATTAGGTAACGCTAAAACCAATTAGTTCTCGATAAATTGTCGTTATAATCGATTTTCTTCACAAATTGGATTGAACGCGATTTGTAGGCGAGCTTCCGGCGAAAGCGAAAATAAATTTAGTTGGTAACTGGAATTCATTTTATGGGGCTACATTTATTTTGGTTGCTCCAGTTTTATTTAAAGAAAAAATAAAATCATTTTAGTAGGTAATTATAACAATGTAAGTTAAATACGAGGCGAAACTACGTAGGTATGTATATTCACGAAAATGTCTTTATTTGTCCAGTATTAAAATAAAATTCTGCTATTCATTCTATAAGTTAAGTTGGTTACGAAACTGCGGTCTACAATAAACACTTTTACGTTTCCAATCAAATTTTAATTAACAGTTTATAAAAAGCAATTTCCAGAATAGAAGCGTTGGCAGTACAAAACTACCCACTAATATCACAAAAAATGAAACGACAATGAACGAAAGATAATCTCAGACTCAAATATAATAATTCTAAAACGAATTACAGCTCAAAGCGTCAGGATTTCATACAAAATGAAATATTAAATAACACGAAATTTAAAAAAAAGGAATTCTTCCTTTTCTCGCATTAGGATTCAATCTCACAGAGGATTAAAATATACAAATAACGTTCAAAAACCAAATGATAAAACATGATAAAAATTACGTTTTTGTAACAGAAGCGGCATTTTTGGCTTTGAAACGTGACGTTACATAAATTGCGCGTAACGAGGACCAATACGGTATTTTTGGGATACACAAAGCAAATGTTTGGTCAATACCGATAAGTATTTTGAGGAAAGACCAACATTCTCCAGCACTCTTATCTCAACGAGATAAGGTTCATTTTGGTTTGTTGTAATCTTCGAAATACCTTATGTGTAGCGCCGTAAGAAAACAGATGAAAAAGGTGTTTCCTCATTGATTGGTGATTGTTCGACACAGATTTTATGATAAGCCTATTGAATGAAAATGTTCTGAAGGATTTCGTGGCAAGCGGAAACTCTGTCGTTGAATTATTGAGTATTGTATTAAGCACTCGATTTATATATTTACTTAGTAAGAAAGTCGCACTTTTTTCTATTTCTTTGACTTGGCAGTCGTGCGATCTTACCCTCTAGGCTATCACAGCTACAAGTTTAGATAAGATTAGTTACCAAACCAATGTTCAGGTTGTTCTCAACTTTCGAAGTGGATTATAAGTTGTCAATTTTATGGTAAAGGTTCACAGCGTCTTATTTAAATGAACAGTACCACTTAACATTTCAAAATATGACATGACTGAAGGTAAAAATGAAATGAAAACTCATACATACCTAATACAATGATTAAAAAAGGAAGTACCTTAAGGCACTATTAAACAATTTACCAAAGGGAGATCAACTGACAAGTTAAGGAATTATTTCTACAAAATCAGTTTCAATTAATTTGGTATAACTTACCCTCATTAAAAAACCACCGAGAGCCTCTTTCCTACACCTCAAATCTATTTTGATTACAACCTTGTCAAGACTTTTGACGGTACAAAGCAATAAGTTTTTAATTCATTCGTCATTTTAATATACTCTTGTATAGTTGACACGGGCGTACTTTTTTAAGCGAATTTATAAGAAGGAGGTTCTCAGTTTGATTGTTGGTATGTATGTACATATGTTTGACCGCGATTATCTCACATTCGGCAATGTGGATGCGGTTTAACTATAAAATAATAAAGAAATATTCCATTGAAGTTCAACTATTTTGGCACAAAAAGTACCAATGAGACTTTTTCATAGTTATAAGTACTTTTTTAATTATTCTAGTATATCTCTGACGCTACGTTCTAGTAATTGATAATGTTCTGTACAATGCAGTTGGTTTTCCGTGGACAAGTGACATTCTTGCATTTCTTTTCATACAATCGAGTGTTTGTTTCAGCGCTCACATTCGATCTATATAAACTATTTAACAGAACTCTTTCTTATTTAATTCAAATCATCGCTGACATGTGATAAAAAACAGGACAAAACTAAAACTAAATCGGAAAACTTTTATTAAATAACTTAGGTTTTTCCTTATTCACACAACTATCCCTTCTCTATCTAGTTGGGCAAGTCTTGGTGACATTTTTAATATATAGTAGCATATTATTTAGGTAAAAATTAAGTTAGGTCTAGAATTTTAGTATTAGTAACAAGGAACTCTACCAAGACACAAAGGGTTCTCAATATTCAAATAACAGTCACACATCCAATGCTTACCTACGTCCTAATAAATCCATTTACGCAGTAGTTTCGTATACATCATATTTACCAACTAATCTTAAGCTCTATCTCCAAGGTATAAAGATTAATGTCAAGTGAACGAAATTCGGTAAAACACAAGGGGCATTTCCAATAAAGTATCCTTTTCGGCAAAGAAATATTTGGAGAATTTGATACAAAACGAACGCAATACACACCGCGAACCGTACTCCGGACATATTGGTTAAAGGAGATACATTTACAAGTGTTCGAAAGGAGACCAGTTACATACAAATCTTCAGGAATAAGACGAGGTTGGGAGGTTGGCGTTGCTTCTGAGAAGCTTTAAGATTTGAATCTGGTCATTGACCTACCCGTTATAATCTACTGATATTATAAACGCGAAAATTTGTAAGGGCAGATGTTTGTTACTCTATCACACAAAACCGCTGAAACAGATTTTGACGACATTTGGTACAGAGATAGTTTATAACCTGGTTAAAACTATAAGATATGAGTTTTTATCCGGATTTTTTCCAGAGAGATTATTGTGTAATTGTAGCGGGCGGAGCCGCTTGCAACAATTACTTCTTTTGTCACGAAAGTAGTACGATGTGCAAACAGGCCAACAATACCAACCGGAAGATAATAACCTCACCTTAGTTGAGGAATACCTGTATGTTGGAACAAACATTTGTCATTGTTGATCCGATTGATCAAATATTTGTTCCATAGCTAACGCTTGCATGAACACCTGAGAATAGTACGAGGATTAATGTCTAGTTCGGGAAACCGTTG